>NW_024962273.1:14000783-14217211 GCF_019238085.1 Lagopus leucura | reverse complement strand
CATCCATCCATCCATCCATCCATCCATCCATCCATCCATCCATCCATCCATCCATCCATCCATCCATCATCCCCTCCATCTGCTCACCCAATCTTCATCCCTTCATCCCTCTGCTCACCCATCCAATCACCCCAAATCACCCCATCTCTCCCTCCAACTACTCACCCCAGATTAATTCCCCTATCCCTCTGCCCACTGATGCATCCATTCTTTCACCTACTCATCAATCCCCAAACTTCTACCTGCTTCCCTTCCCAACTCCATCTCTCCCTCTCCACATCTCTCTCCCTGCCCATCCCCTGGCTCAAAGTGGGGCACAAGGGTGACCCCTGCAGCATGTAGGGCACCCTGCAGTTTGTCCTGTCCCCACCTGCTGAGCTGCTCCTGCAGCCGCACCACCTCCTCCCGCAGGGCCTGGATCCGCTGCCTGCTCTGCAAGGCTTCCTCCCGTGTTGCTGTGACCAGGGCCGTGAGTCGCTGGGGGATAAGCAGGGCTCAGGCCTCTTAGACCCACATCCCACAGTGGGACACCCCATGGCTCACCCGTACCATTGCCATGCCAGCAGCCGTGCTGGGGTCCCCCTCTTCCTGATTGTCCATCAGTGGGCCATGGGAGAGCTCCAGCGCCCGCTGCAGAACCTCCTCCAGGGCGGCCATCTGGGCTGGGGCGTCTGTCTGTCCCCGTGCCTGCATTGCAGCCTGGCACTCCTGCAGGCGCGAGGTCAGCATTGCCACCTCTGCCATTGCCTCGTCCAGGCGTGCTGCCCGCTCCTCCGCCACCTCCCGCCACCGCTGAGCCTCCTCCTGCGCCTGTGCCAGCCCCCCCGGGCCACCCGCCGCCTCGGCCAGCGTTTGGCTGAGGAAGGCGTTGGTGTCCCGCAGCGCCTCAGCCTCAAGGGCCCACAGCCGGACCTGCCGGGCGCTGCGCTCCTCTTTCTGCCGGTGCTGCCGCTCCTCCCGTTCCAGCTGGGCACGCCAGGCCTCCTCCCGCCGCCCCAGCTCGGCATGCAGCTGAGACACCTGTGCTCGCAGGGATGCCTCCATCGCACTATGGGCTGGGGAGCCGGGTGTGAGCCCCGGGTCGGGTGTTGGGGTCAGGCTGGGATCCGCGTTGGTGCTACACTGTGCTTCAGCAGTGCTGGGCATGTCCTCCTCCTTTTCATTGTCCTCCTCCTTTTCGTGGTCCTCCGTGTCTTCCTCTCCATTCTCTTCTGTTTCCACATCATCCTCCTCCTCACCCTCTGCCCGTGGGCTGGGACAGGCTGGCATCCCATGGGGCACTGCAACTGGCTGGGCGATGCCATCAGGACATCTATGTACCCCCGTGCTGCTACCTTCTGTCTGCAGGGTCATCTTCAGCACACTGGGCCGCACCAGTGTCCTGGAGGGGACATGGGGCTCAGGGCCACCAAGGCAGCGATGTTGAGCTCCAGGTGTCCCCATTCTCTCTGGCATCCCCCCATGTGCCCAGCACTCACTCAGAGAACATGGGCCAGGCAGTGTCCAGGTCAGCCCTGTGCAGGGCCAGGTGGAAGGTGATGCCATCCAGCTCATACAGGCTGCCCAGTATCTCAGCCCGCCGCTGGGGACTCAGGAAGGGACTGCGGGCGTAGTACCACTCACTGCAACCAAACAGAATCTCACCCTCTTCAAGCACACAGAGCAGGGACCCACGCCTTGCAGTGGCACAGCCAACCCTGTGCTCCCCATGCTCTCACCTGAGGATCTTGGGGTCGAGCAGGCAGAGTTGCAGGGACTCGGCTAGCTGCCGGTGCACCAGGCAGTAGCGCAGGAAGGCACGGCCTCTGCCCACAGGGGTCTTCAGCTGGAGGGAAGCAGGGGTGATGCAGCACTGCCATGCCAACCTGCATCCCCAGCACAGCCCATGCACCGTGCATCCAGCGTCTGTGACCATGCCCACCCAGTGGGTGCCCTGTGAGCCCCCTCCACTGGCCCATGCCCACCTTGTCCAGCGAGGTGACGAAGCGGATGCCCTCGTGCTCCTGCCGACGCTGTGCCAGGCCCTGGCACAAGAAGTCCCAGTAGTCCTTGCGCTGCCCAAAAAAGCTCTTCTTCTCCTTGAGATCAAACTGGAAGAGACACGGGCTTACTAGGAGGGTCCCTGTGCTGCCCAGCCTGTCTCTGTGGTACTCAGCTGGCTTCCCCAGTCGAACCCCACATGGCTGGGGACAGCTCCATTTGCTGGCTTTGAGCCTCAGTTTCCCCTCTTGTTGCACACACAACAACAAATGCTCCACATATGGGCGCAGGCGAGGCCAATCCTTGTGCCCACCCACCTGTATGGCTGTGGATGCCCACAAACAGATGACATCATCCAGGGTTCCCCAGAATGCTTGGCTCATATGAGAACCCTCTACTACCAGCGCCCCTCAGGGGGGGGAGTACCTGCAGGAGGAATTCCAGCTGGGCACAGAGGCTGTGCAGCTCCCGGCTGCCATCCGTCACCGGCAGGTTCTGCTCCCTGTAGCTGCGATTCAGCTCAGCAATGGTTTCTGCAGGGCAACAGGGATGAGCTGGCATGGCTCGGGCAGTCTGCCCAGCCCCACGTCCTCCCTGCTTCCAGCTCGGGGATTTCTGCCCGAGGGCAAAAGAGGAACTGGTGGAGGGATGGAGAGGCGGAGTGGAGGGAGCAGGGGGCACAGACAGCGGTGGCTGTGGGGTGGTTTGAGGGTGCCCGTGGGGACAAACTGGCAAGGGGCATGCTGGCACACTTACTCTGCAGGTCCTTGATGACGCGTCTGAGCTCCCCGTCCCCTGCCATGGCTCCAGCTCTGGACCTCTGCAAAGGCAGGGGCACCCATTAGAGGTGCTGAGCTGGCTTGTACCACTGCACCCCCAAATTCCAGCTTGGCCTCCCACTGCCCCACTGATGGAGACTTTTACTCCCCTGGCTCTACACTGGGGCTGCTTTCTGCTAAGGTAAGAAGGGGGGTGGGCTCAGGCACCCCTTTCCCTGCTCACGCCACCCCATTCATGTGGGGCATTGAATGGGCGAAGGTGCTCCACCATTTGCACACCATTTGCTGTCCATTTGCCTTGATCCAAAATGCCCAATGGGCTCTGCCCCATGGCATGGCCAGCTCATCCCAAGCCTCTGCCCCATTCCTCAGATGCTACAGGGACTGAGCCCCCCACCCTGTCCCCATCCCTATTCCCAACTCCCTCCCCTAGTATTCAGGATGTGGGTATAGCATGGGGGAAGCACTGCTTTTGTTTCTGCTCTCGCTTCCCTTGCTCACCTCAAGATCAGTGCATGGGGCCCCTGATTCCCCTTCCCTTGTCAGGAAGAGAGGGCACAGGGCCCACAGCATGCAGACCCTCAAAATGAGTCCCCTGCTGGGCAGAGTCCCCCTGGCACAGCATGCTGCCTGCAGGGGTGGCATGGCATTTGGGAGTGTGATAGACTTGCTGTGGGGGGCATAGAGCTGGGGGGTGGCACCAAGGGGACAAGACGAGGAGCAGTGCCCATAGGGGTAGCACATCTGTAGGGCTAGTCGCTACAGGTGGTGGCTGGCCATGGCAGGGAGGGACAGCAGGACGCCTGGCTTCCCATCCCAGTGCCCTTGGGTGCCCTTGGATGTGTGTTCCCTTCCGCCTGCCCTGCCCACGCCTGCGCCTATGCCTATGGCCATGCCCATGCTTCAGTTCTTCCTGGACAGAGCTGCCCCTTACCTGAAGAGCTGTGGGTGCCCTGAGGTGCTGCTGGGTGCTGCTCTCCTCTTACTGCTCCACACGCCCACACTCCTTCTCCTTTTGTACCTTGGCCAGGAGGAAGTGCTCAGGATGGGAGCGGCTGAGTCCCCTCCATGCCCCACACAGCCCCACATTTCTGCCCCACCTGCCCCAGCTCCCAGGTTTTGGGGTGCTGAGTTGATGGGTGCTCCCTTTACCAAGCCCTCCTGCCTGGTGTTCTGGAGTGGGGAAAGCACATTGCCAGGCCTGGAGGGACCCCAATCCTTCCCATGGCAAGGGGGGCACATGGTTTGGGAATGCTTTGAGTGTCACCCTTCTGCTTCTGGGGAGGGGGCTGAAGAACCATGTTGAGTTCAGGGAAACCACAAGAGCTGCCACATCCCTTGGCAAAATGGCCCCCCCACACAAAAGCCCCCAGGAACAATATCCCTTGGTTACAGAGCCCTGTTGGGAGAAGCAGTGCTCCACAGAAGGCCCACAGCCCCCCTACATCTTGTCCTCTGCCCCAGCACCCCATACCCCTACCTTTAATGCCGGGGGGGGCCGGGAGAACAACCACCCCCATCCAGGGCCTGAGCTCGTCACCAAAGTGAAAGCAGGAAGTGGTGCTGAATGGGGGCTGGCTGCTTTTCTGATGAGTGTCAGGATGTGAAGTGCCCCCCCTTGCCCCCATCACCCCACATCACCCTGCAAGGTTGCACCCCACACTGGGGGGGTCAAGAGCTGTGTGGATGGATGCACACGTGTGTGCCATGGTCCCCCCAGCAGCATCCCATCCCCAGCTCCCCTTCTCCTGGAGTGCCACCCAGTAGCAGTGTCCCTGTCCCTGAGGGGGTGTGCTGGTGGGCCGTGGGGGGGGGGGCACGCATTACCCGCCCGCCCTTGGCGCGGGTGCAATTCAATTAACGAGGCCTGGCCCGTGCTCAGCGCAGCCAATAACGCTAATGGCCCCGCACAGGCCTGGCTCTGCACAGCGGGGGGGTTCAGGGGCCATCTGCTAATTAATTAAAAGGGGGTGGGGGACAGTGCAGCCAGTGGTGATGTCACCTCCCTGCTGCTTGGGGCATGGGGCTGCGCCCTGGTCCCCCCCCCACTCCCAAAATCATCCCTCTGCCCACCCTGGGGCACACAGAGGACTCCCCAAGTCCCTTCCCATCTGCCCCCGCCACGGGGTTTGAGGGTCTTGGGGCCAGGGGGGGGGCCCTGAATGATGGCAGGGACCTCCCCTCCTGTGGCTTGGGGAGAACCATAGGGAAATTGAGGCACAGCTGAGTGCACAGAGGAGGCTGCGCTCAAAGAGCTTTACAGCTCTCACACATCTACAAGACAAGGGGCTTGGGGGGCACTGCCAGCATCCAGCACCCACCCCATAGAAGGACCTGGTGCGTGCAGAGGGGCTGACAAAAACACGAGGTGGGGGGGTTAATCCAGACGTGAGGGGGGGGACGGGGAGGAGGAGGAGGAAGGGGAGGAGGAGGAGGAGAAGGAGAAGGAGGGGGAACGTGGCGGAGCTGGCTCCCTCCCAAGCACTGCAGGACATGGGCGGGCACGGTGCTCCCTGCCTGGCTGCCAGCGCGCAGGCGACACTGGGGGACCAGCAAGGGGGGGGGGCAGGGCCTGGTGGGACCGCAGCCCCCAGCCCATTGCCGCACAGTCCCGTGCCTATTGCTGGGCACCTCCCGGGCACCGCAGCCCGGTACAGCCGGGGGGCACAGCCGGGTTTGGCTGGCTCCCCGCTGCCATCAGTGCCCCCTCGTGGGCTGGGTGACCCCTGCGCAGGGGCACCATGACCCGCCTGAGCTGGTGCTTTGCCACCTTGGTTCGCTGGGGGAAATACCTGGTATCCTGCCTCCTGCCCTGCCGCGCCTGCCGGCACACTGAGGTAAGCGGTGCCACGAGTGCACGGTGCCCCGGGTCGTGGTGGGGGCTGCAGGGGGGGCATGGAGCTGGGGAGGGCTCTGGGGGTGCACAGAGACGGGGCGGGGTGGGGGTGGGGGCAGTTGGCTGTAGGTATCAAGGGGTTAAACCGTGTGTGCGTGTATGTGTGTGTGTGTGTGTGTGTGCACAGGGGCTGGGGGCATGTCCTTTGTCCCTCCTTGCGTCTCTCCTGGCACAGCACTGTGACCCCCCCCACACTATATAACCTGCATCCCTGTGCGCCTGGCGTGTGCTCTGGGATCCCTCTGTCCTTACAGCACCTAGAATGAGGGAACCTCGTGCATGCTGTGAGGAGAACCTATGAAGCAACCAGCACTGGGGGGGTCCCCATTCCCGTACAATGCCAGGTGTGCTCAACATCCCCGTCCTCAGCAAAGTGCCCTGTGCCTAAGGGCAACCAATGCGTGCAGAATCCCTGTGCCAAAAGATCACCCCATGTGGGGCATCCATGTCCCCACCATCACCCAGTGTGGAGGACACCTGTGCCCACACAGCACCCTATCCTCATCGTTGTGTTACCCTTCTGTGCCCCTGCATGGAGTGTATATGTGAGCTTGTTCCTGTGGGATGCCCATGTGGGCACGCATGGGACACGTGGCATACACCTATGTGTGTGCAGGATGGGCGCCCAAGGGCAGTGTGGGGGCACTGCTGCTGGAAGCAGGTGGGGGTGGCTTGGGGACACAGTGGCCGTGGGCAGGACCCCACCAATGATACACTTATGCTACCCTTATGCATGGAAGGGGGTGTGAGCATGGGGTGTGCCTGCCTCACTGGTACACACAGGGGGATTCTCTGTGTAGTGCCCCCCGCTAGGAAAATGAACCCTAAATCACGCTGACAGGCAGTGTCCCCATGCCCCCCTCTCCCCCTTGTCCTCGCTGCATGCCCCTGTCCCTGCCCTTATGCAGGTCCCAGGCTTGTCCCGGCGCTGAATGGGACGCCGTGATTTATGGGGGGCCGGGACCCCGTTTTCCCCAGGGGCTTTCATTTGCGGGCAACAACGAGAGGCTGTAGTAAAGGAGGGGGGTGTGGGGGGATGTGTGTACGGACAGGCGCTCCCCGCTGTCTCCATCCCTTGCCCTGCGTGTCCCCTACCGTCCTGACTCACCCCCCCGTGCTGCCACCCGCCTGAGCGCAAGGCTGCGGGACTCACCGCCGGCCTCCTCCCCCCGCGGCTGCGGGGAGGTGCCGCGCAGCACCCGAATCCCACCCTATAGAGCTGAGGGGCTGCCCAGCCGTTTCCCGTCCTGCCCCCCCTGCGAGGCCCCCAGCTCGGCGCAGCTTTGGCACAGCGCTGCTCCCTCCCCGGCTCTCCCATCCCGGGACCACCCAGGGGACAATCGCCCCCCCCACCCCCCCACTCCGCCGCCACCGCAGCCTTTTGGGAAGGGGGAGTGGGGGTCTCGCTGCTAGCCCCCCCCAGGGCTCCGCGGTGGGTGCTGCGGGGGGTTGCTCCGGGAGGGCGCTGCCCCCTCTTTGTCCCCCAGCTATATGGGGGCCGGGGGGGGGGTTTGGGGCCGGGGTTGGGGGGGTCGGGGGCGGGCCGGGCGGGCGGAGCGAGCGGGACGGCTGCGGGCGGTGCGGCGGGGCTGCGGGGCAGCATGACCGGGCTGTGCCTCTCCTGCCTGCTCTGGGTACGGCTCCGGGACCAGGGGCGCGGGGTGGGGAGTGCTGTCGCGGAGAGGGGGGGGGGGGGCAGGGAGCAGCGGTGGTGGTGGAGCGGGAGCGGGTCGGGAAAAGCGGGACAGAGCTCTGCCTTGGCGCTGGGACCCCAATCCCCCGCAACACCGAGCGGTGGGGGCGGCCCGGGGGTGGGGGCATCCGGTGAGCGGCTAGGGCTGGGGAGGGGGGGGGGGGAACAGCCCGTGGACTGCGTGGCGGTGGGGAGCGGGCGGTGGGGGGGGGCGAAGGACGCTGGGCTGGATGAAGAGGGGGTCTCCGAGGGGGTGTTGTTGGGACTGGGGGCTGTTTCTCCGTTATGACCATCCGGGATTCCACTGCGGTCCTCGTAGTCCGCTGTCCCTCGGCACTGGGAGGCGGGGAACCGGGCAGACTGGGAGCTGCAGGGGAATGCTAGGGGCTTGCGGCTCTGAGCCCCCACCCTCCGGGCCATCTGTGCTCCGGGGTCCCCCATGCTCCGGGCTGGGACCCCGGTGCCCAACCCCCCCCCCCCCCCCCCCCCCCCCTTGGGGGCCCCCCCCCAAGTGGAGGGGGGGGGCGGGGGCCCGGATCACCGGGGGGAGGCAGCCCCCCCTCCGGCCCGCACCTCTCTGCAGTGCTGGGCAGTGAACCCAGGAGTCCATGCAGCTGGCACCTCTCCCCGGGGCCTCATCCAGCCCATGGGGCCCCTCCCAGCATCCCTGGGTCCCTCTGCTTCGGGGGCCGTGGGTAGGGTTGTCTATCCTGTCTTCTCCTCCCCCCCCACTCCCACCATCCCCTCTATTTGGTGACATGGGTCTCAAGGTGACATCCCCAGACGGTCCTCACCCCCCATAAGTGCCCCCCAGCCCTGGGGACAGGGATGATGCTCAGATCCTGCCAGCTAGAGGCCGGATCCCATACGTTCCATGGGTTGGTGACACCCCCACCGGCGTGTTGGCAATGTGACAAATGGAGGGGGTCTCCATGGGGTGGGAACAGAAGGGGCTGCGCTTTCCCTAATGAGGATAATTACCGTTAACAAAGCAGAGCGGGGGCCGAGGTGGAGATGTGCATGCGGGATACACATTGGAATCCCCGGGGGGTCCCTGGGAGCAGGGGGCACTACCTCTTCCCGGGACACCCTGCAGCGTGGGGGGGAGGAGGAGGGGGGCTGCTTTGCATATGCAAACGAGCTCATGGCATCGGGAGGCCTCGCTGTCACCCAGCAACTGTGGCGTGGGAGCCCCAGCCGGGGGAGCACTGAGCCCAGGGGCTTGGGCAGCCATGGGGGGACTTAGCTGCTAGGGAGGATGTCCATAGAATGCACAAGGTGCACTCACACACGTATGCACGGCCCTTGTGCCCCCACCTTATGTCCCCATGTGCGTATTGGGCAAACTGGGAAAACTGGGGCAGGACGGGGTAGTACCCACACTTGGGTGCTCCCTGCAGTGCTGGCCCAGGGGGAGTGCAGGGTTTGCGGGGCCTCTGCTTAATCCTATTAGTCCTGGCTTGAAAAGGCGTATTTGTGGCTGTCACATCTTCATCGGACGGTGGGTGGGTGGGCATGGCTGGCACGCTGCCATGGATGTCCCCTCCCTCAGTCTGGGATGTCCCCCCTATATGGCATCCCAGATCCGTGCCAGCATCCTTGTTTCCTGCTGTCTCCATGTCCTGCTGTCCCCATACCCGCACTCACAACTCCCTTGGGCTATAGTGAGCAGTGTGGCCATGGGGACACTTCCCTAAATGTGCCTCCCCCCTCCCTTCCCATGTTCCTGCCCAGCGCACATCCACAGCACAGCTTTACACCACGGCGCCCACTGCACACCGATGGTGTGTGTGCATGCTTGGGTGTGCACGTGCACACACGTTTGTATGTGCACACTCACTGTGCTTGCACGCCAGTTTGCACAAGCTTCTTGATGCATTCAGACGTGCTCACACACGTGAGCAGACCTGCAGACATGCACTCGTGCGCTTGCACACACCCCCAGAAGCACAGACGTGCAGTTGCATGCACACACAAATGCACGCACACTGCAGCACGCAGGGACACACCAACGCACACGTATGTGCACACACATGTAAGTGTATACGCACATCTGCGTGCGTGCACCCACACTTCCAATTGCGGACATGTGTGCATGTGGGCGTGCCCGTGCGTGTGCACACGCATGTGCGCGCACACGCACACACAAGTGTTCAGCACACCGCCAGGGGGCGGCAGAGACTATTTAAAGGGGCCGCGGCTCCGGGGGTGATCGTTGGCACCCCTTGCCGCGTGGCCGGGCACAAGGTGAGGATTACCCCGAGGAGGAGAGGGGGGCTGAGAGCGGATGGAGGCAGATCCCAGCCCAGAGGGAACCGAGCAGGGCAGAGCTCGCCATAGGGCGGGGCAAAAGTTAGGGGTGCTGATTTGTTCCCGTGTCCTGCAGCCCCAGGACCTGGAGTCTCCCCCGGCGCACGCCTTCAAGATGACGAGCTTCAAGAAGGTGAAGGCGTGCGGGATCTGCCGGCAGGCCATCACGCGCCAGGGCAGCACCTGCCGAGGTGAGGGGACGGGAGTGCGTGTGAGCGAGAGGATGCAGCGGTGCTTTTGCACGCTTCTGCATGCGATTGTGAGTGAGCCGAGCGTGCATTGAGCGTGCAGTGGTGTTGTTCCAGGATCACGTGTGTGGATGCTCACGCCCCTGCTGTTGCTCGTGGCCCTGTCCCCCTCGAGGCCACAGTGGCACACGCGGTGACGTGTCCCCCTGCACGTGTGTGGCGGTGCTGAGCCCCGTGCGAGGGGTGGTGGGAGGAAACGTTCCAGGTCGCGGGAACAATGTGGCTTCCTGTGTTCCCTGAACTGCAGGAAATGATCCCGGGGGGGACGGGGCCTCAGGGAGGGGGGCAGTGTGGCCATGGAGCATGCTGCACAGGGACCCTCGTGTCCCTTTGGGATGGCATGCTGGGGAGCACCTGGTGTTGCCGGTGGGTCAGCATCCCATACAGCCCCACTATGTATGTGCACAGCTGTGCACAGCTGTGTCTGCGCACATGTACATGTGCAAGAGATCGCAAGCTGTGTTTGCATGCATTTATGCTATTAATCTCTGAGCAGAGGCACGGTGCCTTTGGCACACTGTCATTGTGGGTGGATGGATCACACGTGTGGTGTTCATGCATCTGGCTGTGTGTGTGCACACGTGCAAGGTGTGTGCCTCTATGCACCCGCAGTGTGCATCTCTGTGCTCTGTGCCCAGTACTGTTGCTGCCTGTGTCCCCCCATGGGTGGCCACCCTGTCCAGCCCCCGTGAGCAGCCCTGTGGCTGTGTCCCCACTGACCCCTTCTCCCCTCCCACAGGCTGCAAGCTCTCCTGCCACACCAAGTGCCAAAGCAAGGTAAGGCTGGCACCTCGTGGAATGCCCCGCTTTGCATGGGAGGGGCTATGGATGTCTGGGGGAGTACTGGGGTCCATATCCCCACTGGGTGGGTGCTCACTTTGGTGTCTGATTGGAGTGGCATTCATGTCACCTACATGTATGTTTGATGAGGATTCTCATGTGGCTAATATGGGGTTGTGCACAGTAGGACATTGCACCCAAAGTGCTGGCTCTGTGCGCGAGGGAAGCCTGTGGTTGGCTGCAGTTTGTGAGCCTCCGTCACCCTTCCTGTGCTTGCTGGAGGCTGGAGAACCTCCCATGCGGTGCTTCTGAGGGGGTGCATGCATGGGGCTGAGGCCTTCTGTGAAGCTCTGCTGGGCCAGTGCCCAGGGAGGGGCTCCTCGGGCCAGGCGAGCAGCCAGCTGACTCACACTGCTTGTTATTGTAGGGTCTCCAGGGAGGGCATGTGTGGGGAGGGGGCTTGGCACAGTGAGAAAACAGCCTCACATCCACCTGAAGCACCTCAGATTTAACCCCTGAGCCCCCAGAGTTGGGGAATGAGACTACCCCAGGATGTGTGGTACTTTGTGCCCCAGTGCTTCCTCCTCCTGCCCTGGAAATGCTGCTGAACCCGCAGCACCCCTGTTTGCTGCCGTCTCTGGAATCCCCCAGTGTTGTTGTGGCCACTTCACAAGTTACTTTGGGGGGACCTGCCCTTACCTCTCCTGCCGCCCCCCTTTTGACCCCATTCAGCTAAAAACTCCACATGGACAGGGTACAGTGGGAAGTGGGGGGTGTACTGGGGACCCTGGAGTGGCCATGGGGACAGGGGTGGCAGGCAGGGCTGGCAGGGTGCCTGCAGCCTGTGGGTGGCATTGGGGGGGCCGGGGCAGACGCACAGACATCATCTGGGAAGCACGAAGCCGTTCCCATGCCCATGTAAGGCCCTTCTTGCACCCGGCCCCTCCACTCGGGGATTTTTCCTTGCTTAGCAAACCTTCCCCCCTCCCTCTGAGGAGACCGATGGCTGGACACTGACGTGCATCTGAGCCCCGCAGTCCACCTCTGCCATCCCTCCTTGCACTAAAGCTCCCTACTCAGAGCTGCAGCTTCCTTTAAAAGTGGGGGAACTGAATCACAGAGCCCAGCCTGGCCATGTGAGATCCCTTGGGTCCCATCCTCATCCCTTTGTGTGCTAAAACATCTATGCAAGAACATCTCGTGTGTGTGCACATTGCACGGCGGTGCACTGGGGCTGATCTTTCTCCACTGGCTGCGCTCCAAATCCAGGTTGTTTTCCAAGTACCCCCTGCAGGAGCTTGGAGGGGGGTTTGTCCATCATTAAACTGGGTGCTGGAGCAGGGCCATGGCCGGGCAGCGAGGCGCGTCCTGGCCACAGCTGTAGCTCCCAGTGCCCGCGGCACCTATTGTCCCCTCTCACAGGGACCAGGTCCTTGGCTTTGGGAGGGGGATGTGGTGGGCTGGATGTGGGGTGATGGGCACACTGTGATGTATGGGATATGCCTGGGTTCTGTGTCATGGGCAGATAAGGAAGGACATGGGGAGGGGACAGCAGTGTCCTAATCATGTTGTGGGACAGGCTGTCCATTCCCCAGCCTCTGCGCCTTGCTGCTTCTGTGCTGCATGGCGTAAGGGAGGATGTGTCCATCGCACTCATCCCTGTCCCTAGTGCCCCGTTCAAAGCTATCCTGCCTTTGGGACAGGTAATTCGCAACACCTCTGGGTCTGCACAACAGAGCAGGGAGGAAGAATAAGGCAGCAATGTGTTCTTGGCCCTGGCACGGGCCCAGTCAGGGTGTGGGATGGGGAGCTGAGTGGGGCAGCACTGCCCCCATCTCGTGGCGCTGCAGTGGGTCCTGGAGGGGATCGGGTGTTTTTTTTTTTTCGTTGCTGTTTCCTTTTTCCCCTTCTTGACGTCACCACCAAAATATTCAGCCTCTGTCTCAGCTCCGGGGGGGTTGGATCTGCTGCTGGAGGAGCTGGGGCCCTTCTTGTACCCTCTGGGAGGGGAAAGGGAGTGGGGATGTTGAGCCTGCCCACAATCATTGCACAAGTGATCAGCGGTACATGGGGCATGGGGAGCCTCTCTCCTGGCTCTTTGTTGCCTTGTTCCCTTCTTCTGCTAGCACCAGGGGTGGAGATGCTCTCCTGGGCTGAGTGCTCGCTTTGGGATGTGGAGGAGCTGTTTTGGGTGGGGGTTACTGGCCAGATCTGGGGGCACTGGGGGTCTTTGAGGGTTGACACAGGGCTGAGTGCTGAACCTACTTCCACCACCCTGAGATGGCTCTGGAATGCATTTGGTGTTTGGCTGAGGATGGAGTTCAGGGACAATTTATAGACTTCAGTGGCTGCGTCCTGTGACGTCACCTCCTCAAGGGACAGCTCCGTTCCTCCTCTGGGACAGCTCCTGCAGGCTGGGGACAGGGACGTGCTGTCAATGCCTTCCACTCACCCACTTATCCTGCTGGGATGCTGATGCTTTCCCATCTGGCTCTGGCTCTAACCTGAGCCATCCTGGGGCCATGTTCTGGGTGCTGGGATTGTGCCGGAGCTGAGATTTCTGCCATAGCTGAGCTGGACTCTATGGCTTGCTCCTAGCTCAGGGCATTCATTGCTCCTCTGTCTCCACTTTTCCCTGCAGAACCCTCAGCACCCCAACTCCATCTGCCCATGCCCAGATGCTGCTGTGGATGTGGCAGGAGATGCTCAGGAGAGAACTGCCCCCGTTAAAACCTTTTGCTGCTCCCTCCAAATGCTTCCAGGGGAAAATAAGGCACAGGGGGGTCTGAGCACAGATTGGGTCAGGCAGAATGTACTCACTGTGGAGATTCATCCTACAGAGGCAGGTGGAAATCCCTATGGTTGCTCAGCTGCTCTCTGCCTCAGTTTCTCCATATGCAAGTGGCACTCTCCCTGGTTGCAATAGCATGGGATGTGGGCACTTCCTGGCCATGCTGGCACAGGAGGTGCAATCCATGGGATGCTCTGGCTGATGTAAAGTTCTGGAGATCACTCCCAGCCTGGAGAGAGGGATGCAGGGAGAGCCCCTTGCTGCCACTCTGTGCCCTGGCTGCAGTCAGGGCCAGCGCTGGTGTTCTGGCTGAGCCTATAGCACCAGAACGGAAATGCAAATAGGAACAGGGAGGTGTTGGGTGAGAAAATGTCAACAGTGCTGGGCCCGGTGGCTGGCTCACAGCCCCCCCTGGCCTGTTTGCCTTTTTGTGGGCCACTGCAGGGAAGGCTGTGCCATGATCCTCGGTGTCCGCATGCCTACTCGCATGGTTGAGCTGGGGCTTGGGGTGGGAGAGGAGGAGTGGGGGCAGCGGGGCGTGATGTGGGGCTGCGGGGCACCCCCATGGTGCACGGCTTCTCCATCACTTTGCTTTCCATGGAGGAGGAGTGGTAAACTTTCATCCCGCTTTGGCACCGAGGAGGGTACCCAAGAGCCACTTTTTGGGCGCTCTCCTTGGACTTAGCGAACCGCCTCCTGACAGGGGGGGCCAAGCAGAGAGGCCCCGAGCCGGGCCCCACGCCCGTGCCCCTGCCACCCCCCCGCCAAGGGCACAGGGACGCCGTGGCGTCACGCGGGGCGATAAGGGCCCGACCCCGCCGCCCGGGGCCTCCCGGCTGCGCTGCCCCGGGGGTGTGTGCCGCATTTCGGGGCTCGGGACGCAGGGGGGGCCCGACTCTCGGTTGCCTTTAAGGGCGTTTTCGGGGGAGGCGAGGGAAGCGGGGCTGGGCGTGTGCGCGTCCGACTGGGAGCGCGCCGAAGAGAGGGAAGAGAAGAAAGAGAGGGAGAAGAGAGAGGAGGGAGGGGAGCGGTGGAAAAAAGCCCCGGGACCCCCCTCCCTCCCCCAAGGCCGGGGCCGCTCCATCGCACCTCCCGGCAGCCGGCGGCCTTGGGGGTGTGGAGGGGCGAGGGGGGCTGCAGGGACTCCTCCATCGCCGGGGTCCCGCCTGCGGGGAGCGAAACCCTTCGGCTCTCTCCCCCCCCTCCCCTCTCCTTTCCCTCCCCTCCCTCCTCCCTCCCTCCTTCCTTCCTTCCTTCTCCGGGCTTGTCCCGGGGCGGGAGGGGGGCTCAGCCTGCAGTCCGCCTTCACGCCTGCCGACGCCGGGCTCCCTCCTGCCCCCGACCCCCCCGCCCCGGCAGCCTCCCGGCCGCCCCCCGCGCCTCTCGGCCAGGTGAGGCAGCGCTGCCGGCCCCTTCGGATGTAAGCACGAGAGACCCCGGATGGATTTCGGAAGCGTCATGAGCCAGGTACGGCCACGGCGCGGGGATCCCCTGCACCCCCCTGTCCTGCTGGGGGAGAGAGGAGGGGTCCCACGCGTGACATCCGTGCGCTGCGTGGCCGCCCCCCGCCCGCTCTGTTTGGGGACGCCGCGGTGGGTCGGTTCCTTGCTGGAGGGGGTCCCGCGGGGCGTGGCGGCCTCGGAGGGGGATTTGGGGAGGGGGTCAGGGATGGTTCGCAGTGCCGGGAAATTCTGCGGGGGGGTCTTTCCCGAGCAGCCCTACTCCGCCCCGCGGACGTGTCCCCGCACAGCCCCTCCTTGGTGGCAGCGCAGGGGTTAACTCCTCCTCCGCTCCTCCTGCGGGACCGTCAATGGTTAAACCACGAGTTAATGAGTGGTGAGGGGTCGGGGGGGGGGGGGGGGGCACGGCGGCCACGACTCCTTCGCCCCAATGCTGTCGGGCCCGCAGAGGGTTAAATTCGTCAGGGCAGGTCCCGGCGCAGATGTTTTTGGGCTGTGTTCCTGGGAGAGGAAACGACCCGAGCGAGGCATCAGCCGTTTTGTTTTTAAGGGGAAAACAACAAAATGAGAACTGCTCCGCCTGCGACAGCCGAGCTGGGGGCAGCGAGGTCGGTCCCAGTGCGGGCCGGGTGCCAGTGGGTTGGGGCAGCGGGGACGGAGTTGGCATGGGAGGGGGTGGTGGCTGCATCCCCCCCTCTTGGTCCTTGCAGAGCATGCTGAGTGCCAGCAGCCCCCGTGCATCCCATCCACTCTGGCTGCAGCAGGGTCACCCCCAGGGGAAGTGAGCCCCGAAGGTCCCGGCTCTGGAGCCTCATGACAAGGACTCTGAGGACTCAGTGTTCGTTGCTGGCCCCCACTTCAGGAAAGGCAGGGCTGGCCGTGATGCTCCATGGGGCTGCTGGCCCGGTGCCCCACTCCTCAGCGCTGCAGTCACCTCTGTTACACATTTTTGGGGTCCAGAGCCTCACTTGGGGCTGCCCCACAACAAGCTGAGTGCTGGCAGCTCTTTTTGTGCCCTGGCTTGGTTTGGGGACTGCTGGAGCAGAGCTGAGGGGTTTACATGGTGTTGTCCTCCTGCTTTTGCTGTGCCAACCTGGTGCCCCATGTCCTGTGGCACCCTGTGCTGATGGCAGCTGTTCCCTGTGCCCATCTGCACTGCTTGGCTCTGTGTCACTTGCTGGGGGCTGTGGGTGCCAAAGGAGGGGCTAGTTTTGAGGACTGGCAGTATGGGGCAGCCCTCAGCCTGCAGTGGGACTGAGATCTCTGCCAACATGGTGCAGGGTAATGCAGGGCTCTCACGCAGCCTGCTTGGGGACCCAGATGCTGACCGGGCCCATGCGAAGATCCATGCAGGGACTGATCCTGTAGTGGGATCCTTGATCTAGTCAGTCCTGTGTGAGTATTAGGGACCTGACCAATCCCATAGGAAAGTCTGTATATTGACCAATCCCATGTGGGAATCTCTGTATTGACTATGGGAATCCATCTGTTGACCAGTCCCACATGAGAACCCCTGCATAGCCCAATCCCAACAAAGCTCCCTGCCCCCAAACAGCCTTCCTCCCATGGCCCTCCTATGGCCATTCTGGGGGAGATGGGGAATGTGGGATCACCCTTGCCCTGTTGGATAGAGCTGTCATGGGGCTGGGGACAACAGGGACCCTGTTACAAAGGCCCCAGCACCATTCCTGCTCTTCTTAAGAGCTTCCTTCAGCAGCCAGGAGCACGCTGGGAGCAGGTCCCCATATCAGGGTGATGGGTGTCCCTACACCCAGGGATGGCAGTGCCCACAGGTGTTGCAGTGCCTGTGGGTGACAGCTGGGCAGGCACAGCAGCCATGGGACAGGCTTTGGGGATGCAGCCGAGCAGGCGCTGGACTCAGGGCCGGAGCGGCGCTGGGAACGTTGCCTTTTTAGGTGCTGGAGCACAGCGCGTCTCTGCTCGTGGCCAGCCCCGTGCCGAGCCCAGCACCCACGGTAGGAGGCAGAACAGGACCTGCCCCACTCTGGGACATGTGGAGTTCCTCTGCTCCACTCTGATCCAAAAAAACCACTTTTCATCCAAAACAGATCCAGGGATGCTGGTTTTCTCCCCCTTCCCCAATTCCAACCTCTGCAACCTCTGGGCCAATGGCTCAAACCCCTGGGAGCCAGGAGCAGCCCTTATTTGGGTTGAAATCAAGGCTATTTTGGTGCTGCAGATTCAATTGAAACCAGCCGGAGCCCGAGGCCCCGCAGTTACCCCATGCATCGCCTTCCTGACTCAGTTCCCCTGCACTGGGGCTGCCGGCCTGACAAGTGACATGCCACCAGGAGCCCTGGGGCTGTCACCCTCCTTGACCCCACTGCTGGAACACCAGGGTGGAATCCATCCCGGTTGGGTCTATCACCACGGGGCGGCTGCACAGGATCCCTCCGCCTTCCCTTACATGGTGCCCTCGAGTTCGCTGCGGTGCCAGGGGCTGGGGACTTTTTCCGTGAGGGTGTTTATGGGGCCGGCGCTCAGAGGTGTTTGTTGGAAACAGCAGCAAGGAGGTGCTGGAAAGGCAATGGTGCTGAGGCGCGAGGCAGGGAGCACGTCCCCAGTGTGAGCTTAACCAGCCACCCACATGTCATCGGAGTGGCTGGCTTGTGCAACGTGGTGACTCTGTGTGCGGTGTTGGAAATCATTGCTGTCCCCAGGGGAAAGATGCTGCTGGGGTCCCCGTGCAGAGCAGAACTCTAGTTACGGGGTGACTGCAATGGGATGTTTGGAGGTTCACCCCACAGCAAGCCTGCAGGAGCTCCTGGTGGTAGGAGGAGAACATCCCCTGCCTCATAAACCACTGGTACCTCTTGCACAACACAGCCACGAGGATGGGGTGCTGCCCAGCCCATGGCCTCTACTCTGCTGTGGGAGTGCCTGACATGGGCGCAGCCAGGCTACAGGGTCAGGCACATGGTGAGGCTGGCGGAAGCTGGAAGGGGATGCTTAGGGGGAAGCCTGGGAGCAGCAAGACCTCTGTGCTCCGGCGTCCGCCCGGCTCCTGACTCACCCCATCTGCCGCCAAAGCTCTCCTGGGGCTGCTGACACGTCCAACCCTCAGCAAATGGGGGGAACCCGCAAAGCTGCCATGCCGGTGTGCTGCCCCCAGTCCTGGGACCCTGTGCAGATAGCTCAATGCTTTGCCCAACGCAGGGTGGGGCTGGCAGGGGGAGCACAGCTGGAAGTGTGCCATCCTCCTGCCTGGGACTTGTTGCATAAACAGGAGATTAGCGGGAGCTATGAGGGACGCGTGGTGCAGAGCTGGGCTTGGCCACAGGAGCACGTGGTGGGACCAAGGAGTGGCATGGAGAGGGTGACTGTGTGCATCAGTCACTTTCGGTGCCACCACTGAGCCACCCAGCCTTGTGCTTGGGGAGGTGATGCACAGCTGGGACGTGAGGTGACGCATGGCACTGAGTGCAAGGAGACAGCTGGGGTGACGCAGAATCTCCACTCAGCTGCCTCCGGTGTCACCCCAGCACCGTCCTGTGGGACAGTGATCAAGTCACTGAGTCACTGAGTCACTGTCCTCTTTGGCATCTTCCTGCCCACTGCCAAGCTGTTGATGGGCTCTGCATCTCTGGGTACAGGGACTCCCCACTGCAGTCTCAGTGTGGGGCTTTGCTCATCCGTGCAGTGCATGCCAGGTTTCGATGATCCTGGCACTGCAAGGGTCAGCACCGGCCCGGATATCGGACGGCTTGGGGATGTTTATCAGAGCTCCTGGGGAAGGGAAAAACAAAAACCACCACCCAAAGGAAGGGATATGCGTCAGCGATGGGCTCGGGCGACCCACCGGCAGCCGGACGGGATGAGGGCCAGCACTCACCCAGCCCTGTAAGCAGCAGCGCTGCACCCTCAGTGCCTGCAGCCTGGCTGGGGGGAACCCCCGCAATCTCCCAGCCCACCCCATGCTGAGCCAGACTGCTCCCTCCAAGGAGGTTTGTGAGGCGCTGGGGAGAGCCCTGCGGGGATGCTGCAGCTGCAGCAGGACCTGGAGGAGGAGGAGGGAGAGGAAGGCTCTGGGAGGGAGGTGTGTGCCGATGGCCATGCAGGATATGGGGACAGGGCTGTGGCATCCTGAGGGTGTGAAGTTGTGCAGGTGCGGCAGTTGGAGATGGTTGGATGTAGAGAGCTCAGTGGTGCTCTGCGCGCAACCCCGTACGAGACGTTAGAGAGTCTACACGGGCTGTGTTGGAAGCTTGGGCTGTGTGCATTTTGCTGCCCAGCCTTCACCTGGGAGGAGATGGCTGGGCCCTTGTGAGGACCTTTGGGGGGGGCCTGCGACTTGGGGGGCGTGGGGGGCTGAGGGTGGGCAGCCGCCCCGCTATGCCTCGTTCCTCACATTCCTGGGCAGGGCTGCCGGGTGGAGGGGTC
Source organism: Lagopus leucura (assembly GCF_019238085.1). NCBI lineage: Eukaryota > Metazoa > Chordata > Aves > Galliformes > Phasianidae > Lagopus > Lagopus leucura. The sequence continues at coordinate 14,197,873 of NW_024962273.1, read as the reverse complement.
GTGGCGGCGCGAGCTGTGCGGCAGGAATGCAAACACCGGAACGGGGAAAAGAAAGGCGGCTGTGTCTGCTGCGGTCGGGCAGAACTGTCCAGGGGTTGCGTGGGACCCCCCACCTTTCTATGGGGGACACAGGGGATGGCGGTGGCCCTATCACCTGCGTGGTCTGCAGCTTCTCTCTCCATCTTCCTGGGGTGCTCCTGTGTGCCTGCATCAGGAGCTCAGTGTCACAAGGAAGGGCTAACCCCATATTAGACATCACAGAATTAGGACAGGGAGGTTCCACCCCAGCCACCTCACTTTTGTCCATTCTGCAGCTGAAAACCTCCAGGTGCAGAAGGCAGAGGCTGGGTGGGGAATGTCCTACCTACCCTCAGTGTCCCACAGTTGGGGTTCTGCCCCATCCCCGGCCTCAGGAACTGGGGGGCTGGGCTGCGGGGGGACCCTATGCGAGCATCCCTAGGGGGATGTGGGGTGCAGCACGGCCCTGTGCCGGCCCCGTCCATGGCCACTTTGCTGCTGGAGAACATTCCAGGGAGGCTGGCGTGGGGCCAGCACCGCGGGGCAGGGAAAGGGGCCTTTTATGGAAGCGTTTCTGCATTAGAATAAAATCATAATAATAATGCGCAGGGGAAGGGAGCGGGAGGAGAAGGAGGAGGAGGAACCCCTGAACAAAACACAGAGGCGGAATGGGAACGCTCTGGCAGCTGGAGGCTCTCCACCGCGGGGATGGGGCAGGATACAGCTCTTGGGAGTGGGGTGTTTGGGGGCAAAATCCCCATTTTGTGCTCCACTGCCAGGGAGATGCTGAGCAGGGTGTGAGAGGTATATTGCTGAGCATGTCAGTGCCTGGCACGGGGTGACTTGTAAGGGGTCCCAATCTGAGAATATTTTTGGGATGGAGGGGACGAGATGCTCCAAGTTGCATTCTCCCACCACCACTGCCATCCTTAGGCCCCCACCAGCCTGCAGTGCTGTTCCTGTGTCCCTGCGGGCACCACCAACCCAGCACTGCCTTTCCCTTTGCAGCACGCTGCTGCTGGGGTGCACGCAAAACCCAAGGTTAATTGGCAGTAATTGCCTCTGGTAATTAAGGTAACAATAGCCGAGCTGTTCAGCTGGCGTCTGCAGAAATACTCAGAGAAGGCTGGGCTGGGTTTTGTGCCAGGTGCTCCTGGCATCAACCTTACAGTGCCCACCTGGGTCTGAAAATGATCATCTGGAGTTGTCCACCTGGGTCTGAGATTGCCCACCCAGGGTTGGGGCATGCTCAGCTCTGTGCTCTGAGCAGGGGATTGTTGCACCTTTCCTGTACCTGGTGCTGCAGGGACTAATAGGTGCCTCTCTCTGCTCCCTTGCAGGCTGCTACTCCCTGCTCCCCTGCTGTCAACTATGAGCTGGTAAGTGATGACTTTGTGGCAAGCTGTCTCTCCTTGGGCTGTTAGAAGGACAGCAGTGGGATGTGACCATTCCAGGCTCTGGTGTCCCTCCTCCTGGCTTGGAGCAAGGTGGTTTTTTGCACGCCCGGAGATAGCTGTAGCAGATGTGTCTTTGGCTATGGGCTCCCAAAGTCAAGTGTGAACATCCCCAGCTATTGTCACCCCCTGCTTTTTGTCCCTGCGGGGGATTTTTAGTGAGCAGCCAGATGTGCGTGGGTCTGGAGAGCTGGGGTGACAGGAGCCCTTCCCACAGGACATGGGAAGCACGGGGTGTGGTGGCAGGATAGGGTTGTAGCAGTGGCATGGTGCTGGGTGCTGCATTGTGTGACCCCAGCTGGGCACAGTGGGTGCTTGTCTCAGCTCCTGCCAGCTCATGAGGGCAGCACATGAGCCCCACCATGGTTATCTGCCCTGGGCTTAATCTCTGCCTGCACTGCCACAGGCACTTATCGCTGGCAAAAATGTGTTGGCTTTGAGCTGGGACCGTTACTGTGGCTTTGGGAGGAAATTGAAAGGGTTTTGCCCTCTTGCCTGTGGAGCAACTGTAGCAGGAGGACACAGCCTGGTCCTGGCTTCCCCTTTGTCTCCTGGTCCCAGGGCTGAGATCCCCCTGTGTGCCACCTGACTGGCTATCCTTAGGCAATGACTCTGTCCCCTGCCCCTATACGTGGGGTCAAGAGACCCTCCCCCAGACCACAGTCCCTTCTCAGAGCTCTCCAGAGGCTGCCAGTGACATCTCACTGAAATCATTCTTCCCTGAGCACCCCCTGCTTGGGACCCTGGCCATCCCACTGTGGCACTGTGTTTATGTTGGGGAGCAGTGTCTGGAGGTAGGGCTCTGCTGTTGTTTACCCACTGCACCACAGCCCTGGTTTTGGAGCACAGCTGAAGCTGGGGGCTGCTTTTCTTGAAAATGACCTCCTGCTGCAGATGGGATGGGGATGGGATGGGAGTAGGGTGGTGCCATGGGGGATGCAGGGGTGAAACAGGAGGGCAGTGGCCGCCAGTGGGGCTGTGCGTTGCCCTGGTGCTGTACTTGGGTTTCGAGGGATTCCTGGCTTTTAGGAAGAACAGACACGTGGAGGAAAGGAAGGAAGCGGCATCATGGAACATTTCCTAAGAAGGGCCAGAAATAGACGGGGGAACTTATGACCGCAGCCACCCCTCTGCACGTGTGCATGTGCCTCTCAACCTCTCTCTCCTTCTCTTTCTCTCCTTTTTCTCACTCTCACCCCTGCCACAGCCGTCCCCAGGGCAGAGCATCACCAAGCAGGTGGACACCCCGGTAAGTGCCATGTGCTGGCAGAGGCTGCTTTTCACCTTGAGACCTTACTGGGGTTTACTTGTGCCTATCCCACAGCCAAAAGCCTGCTCCTTATCCCATGACCCCCCTTTGCTGCTGGACCCCCATTCCAGGGCCATGCTGATGCCTAAGGTGATGGGCAGAGGCAGTAGCAGAGCCCAGCAGAGGCCTTGGAGTGGAGGCTTTTGCTGCAAAGCCGGCTTTCCTGTCCATAGAGCTAGGGATCCGCTTTTTAATCTGTGGACATGAGATTGCTAAGACAGTGTAGACAAATGCCCTGCCAAAGTCAACGCAGACGGCTTCCCCCTGCTCACCCGCCTCCGCATGCACCAGGGCTGGAAATGTCCAGTGAGGAGTCAGGAACCCCCTTTGTTGCTTTGTTTCTCTTGGGGAATTTGTCAGTGTTTCTGCATCCTTCCCTGTGGCTGAGGTCACCGTGCCAGCGGCTGGAGGCAGGAAGGACCTATGGCTTTTGGATGATGCCAAGAGCATGGGGAGCTGAGGTGATACAGGGTGGGAGGCAGGTTTGGATGGGGATCTGAGGCCCTCCCCCCTCCACAGGGGGTCTCTGCAGCATCTCTTCCAGCCTTTGGGGTTGGTGGCACCTCCTGCAGCCCCGTGGTGCTCTACTGGTTATTGAGGTTTGGATTTCCTAGGAGTCGGAATGCACCACCCGTGCTAGATGAGTCTTTAAAGGACTCCTCCTTATTAGTAGGAGATCCTAAAACTAATGAGGTGTGAGTGTATTTTCCCTTAGTGGTTTTTTTTGGAAACCTTGCTTTGTTTTTTGGCTGAGGTCACAAAGTCACCCAACAAACTGACTGCAGATGAAATTCTTGAGGCTGGAGAACATGCATAAATAGAAGTTTCCTGCTTGGAGAGCTCAAACATTTCCTCCCAGCTTTTGGCTTGGCCAAATCAAACGGCAGTGCCTGGCCTCATGAGCCTCCTGTGGGCTGCAGACCTGCCCTGTCCTGTGGCCAGGTGTTATGGGGCTGCCATCGTGCTGTTCCCAAGTTTGTGTGCACCGGGGGCTGCTTGTGTCTGTGTAGGGGCATGGTGCCACTGGGATGCTCATTGGATGCGATTTGGTGACAGTGTGTCAGGGATGGATGCTCCAAGCATCACTGCACTTGGTGACCTGTGGCTGCTGTGGCTCCAGAGCCATGGCAGTAACTTGCTTTTCCTCTCTTGTTCTTTAGGACGCCACGAGGTCCCCCAGAGGCGGGCAGGCACACCGCAAAACAGCCAGGTAGAGCCCAACATCTTCACCATGGGGTTGGGGACCTGCAGGCAGTGGTACTGGGAGCAGAGGAAAGCCTTAGGGTGGCCCTATACCTGCATTCCCAAGCATCTCAGCCCGTGTTGCTTTACCCAGATGACTGTGGTGGTGGGCAGGGTCATCATGTCCCCTCCTTGGTGCCTTATCCTGATGGAAGTCTCCTTCCTTGCTCAGGAGCATGAGTGTGACAGCAGCCATGGAGAGCAGCTGTGAGCTGGACCTGGTGTACATCACGGAGCGCATCATTGCTGTCTCCTACCCCAGCACAGCTGAGGAGCAGAGCTTTCGCAGCAACCTCCGCGAGGTGGCCCACATGCTGAAGTCCAAGCATGGGGACAACTACGTGGTGAGAGGACCTGACAGCCTGAGTATGGGGCTGGGATGCTGTTAGGGAATGGGTGCCACATCCTCACCTCTGGTCAGTCTTCACCCTGATGCGCTGAGCTGGAGAGTGAGAATCTTTGCACTGACACAAATGGTGTTTTTCTGTTGTTGGAGGTTTCCAGCCCCTTTTGGACCCATGGGAATTTTTGGCCATGGTAGTGCCCTGTGGCAGGGCATTACTGGGGTTAATGTGTTTGGGGAAGTGGGTTTTTGGGGAGGTTTGAGGATGAAGAAGAGGTTGGGGTGGCATTAGAAAATAAGACATCTCCTCACACTTTCTTTCCTCTTTCCCAAAGCTTTTCAATCTGTCAGAGCGCAGACATGACATCAGCAAACTTCACCCCAAGGTGGGTCACAGCAGGGAGCAGGGGGTTTTGAGGCTGGGGCAGGGCAGCGGGAACAGCTTCCCAGTGCAACCTCCCAGGGCAGGAACAGCTTCCCAGTGCAACCCTCCTGCCTCACCAAGCAGCTGGAGGAGCAGGGAAAGGAAAGCCCAGAAAAGAGCATCAGGACTTCCCCCACCAGCCCAAGTTGGCATCTCTTGGAGTGCTGCCTTGTTTCCCCTGGAGAACCATCTTCGTCCCTGGGAATGTGGGGTCTCCTGAGCAGCTGAGATGGGTGTTGGGGAGCTAGGATATGGGGACCTAACATTCCCAAGCTCAGGACAGGGTCTTGGCAGCAGGAGAGCTGGTGGAGAGCCTGGAAGAGCTTAACTGTGCACTGCAGAGGCAGAAGTGATGTGGTTTTGACTCTTGATTGTTCCCCTACCTCCTATTCCTTGCCCAGGTGCTGGATTTTGGATGGCCTGACCTGCACACGCCGGCACTGGAGAAGATCTGCAGCATTTGCAAAGCTATGGACACGTGGCTGAACGCGGCGGCTCACAATGTGGTGGTGCTGCACAACAAGGTGGGCTGGACCCCAAAGGGGGGCTGCAGGGATTGAGCTGAGCAAGCTGAGAGGTGTAGGGAACCTGATGTTTGGCGGCTCATTGTGCAGATTGGGGTGTGTGTTGTAAGATTTGGGAGTGTGGGGTGCTGATGGGCACTGTCAACCCTATGATATCCTTTCTGTTACCTGCAGGGGAACCGAGGCCGCCTGGGGGTAGTGGTGGCTGCCTACATGCACTACAGCAATATCTCAGCCAGGTGAGAGCAATGGCACAGTCTCAGAGCTTCCTTACCTCCTGCTCAGCACTGCACTGATTTCCTTCTCCTATGTAACCCTTTGTCCCCGCAGTGCTGACCAGGCTCTGGACAGGTTTGCCATGAAGCGCTTCTATGAGGACAAGGTGGTGCCGGTGGGACAGCCCTCCCAGAAGAGGTGTGTTCTGGCATGTGGCCTTGGGTTTGTCCCACGGTTGGGGCTGTGGGACCTGTCCCTGAGTTGCCTGTCCACCCTTCCAGGTACATCCACTACTTCAGTGGGCTCCTCTCTGGCAGCATCAAGATGAACAACAAACCCCTCTTCCTGCACCACGTCATCATGCACGGCATCCCCAACTTTGAATCGAAAGGCGGTAGGTGCCCCTGAGCCTTTGCTCCTTGTTCTCCAAGGGGGTTACTTTTCACAGTATCCTGAGCAATCTGAATGCTTTCTATCCTTCTCCTCACTAGAACTGTTCTCTTCTCTTTAGTAGGGTGCTACCATGCAGGAATGCGCTCTGGGGTTGCTCCCCCTTAGGGCTGGATACTGATCAGCAATAAAGGCTTTTCTGATGGCTTATTGGAGAATGGCACCAGACTGGGTTTTGGGCAGGGGAGGCAGTACCTACTGGATGCTGGTGCCTGCTGGGGCTGAGGAGATGCCATACTCAGAGCCCATTAGGCTCCATCTCACTTCCACTGCTAGCCCCACGTGTGTCCTATAGGACCCAGTTGGGCTCTGGGGGCTCCCATACTGCTCTCAGCCCTGTGCAGTCAGGAGCATCCCTTTCTGCCCATCCCAGATGTTGCCCGCTGCTGGAGGCCTCACCAGTGCGGGCTGGCTGGGGTGGGAGTGGCTGTTTGCCTTGGCTCTGTCCCTGTTTGGATTTCTACCCCGTGACTAATCCCTGCCCCTCCACCCTGCCGGCTGAAAACGTGCCTTCTCTCCCTCATTGATGTCTTCCAGGTTGTCGGCCCTTCCTGAAGATCTACCAGGCCATGCAGCCTGTCTACACATCAGGGATCTAGTAACTATCTCTGCATGTTTGACAGCATGCTCCCCTTTCTGTCCAGCTGGGGAGGTGGCTTGCAGCTTGGAGGGGGGATGGAGATATTTCAGGGCCATATCTCTAGTGATCCCAGTGCTTCTTGATTCCCGCCAGTTGGGAAAAAAAGGGACTCCCTACTTCCTTGGAGGGAGGAACTGGCCATACTGGGCTGTACTGGCCTGGCCCAATCTGCTGGAGGGCTGTAGTGACTCTGAGCATCAGCAGAGGGAGCCTGGAGCTGTGCAGAGCCTGGGGCTGGGGACACCTCACCGTTCCCTGGGGGCAGAGGCGGTTCTCCTGCAGCTGGCCAGAGACATGCTCCTCCTGCCAGGGCTGATCCCTTCTGGGTAAAGCCCATCTCTGTGCTGCAGCATGATGTGAGGCACTTCTCTAATAATGGTTCTCCCTCCCTATAGGAATCCTGTAGGGCTGATGCCCTGCCAGCACCCTGCTGGAGGGCGCTTGGGTACAGAGCATATTGCAAGGTGGCTGTGAAGAGCATCTTCCTCAGAGCCTGCAGAATAGTCTCCCTCTCTTCCTCCCCCAGAATAGTTTTCCACTTTTTAACCTCTGCACTACTTATCCCAATACCATTTTGCTGATGCTACCACATGGAGCTGGGTTGTGTCCCCGTTCCCAGCCCCAGGGCCCCTGGGAGCAGTCAAAGAAGCTAATTTCTCCAGCTGCCTGGATGCTCTGCTGGGGCCGCATCCCATATGGATCCCCCGGCTCCTGGCCCCACACCCAGCCTTCAGATGGGCCCCTTTAAGGGGAACAGAGCCCATTGCCTTTGGGGTATTCCCATCCCACCCCCCTGAACCAGGAACTCCTATCCCCGCCATCCATCTATCCCCGTTAGCTGAGATTTACTGCCACCCCAGCCTCGCCTTTCAGCTTTTAATAGACTGTTTATGGGACACCAGTAATAAACTCCAGGTTTATCTTGCCTGTGAAATCCAACTCCCTTCTTCCCGCATCCCCTGTGCTTGTCCCCTACCGCTGAGCGCTGACGCCAGTGCTCACAGGAAGCTCCCTGCTGCATGGTGGGGCTGCAGGCAAGAAAACTGAGGCAAGGGGAGCCCTGTGCTTTGAGCCCCTGACTGGGGGGATTGGGTGGAAGGGGGCTGGTGGGGGCTCATGTCCTCACACTGTCCTTCTCCACAGCAATGTGCAAGGGGACAGCCAGACGGGCATCTGCATCACCATCGAGCCGGGGCTGCTGCTCAAAGGCGATATCTTGGTAAGGAGCTCACCCCATCCCACAAGGGGAGCTGGGGATCAGTGGTCCTCATGCCCTAAGGTCATGCTGGCAGCCTGGAGGCTCATTTAATCCCTGCTATCCCACAGCTCAAGTGCTACCACAAGAAGTTCCGCAGCCCGACCCGTGATGTGATTTTCCGCGTGCAGTTCCACACTTGCGCTGTGCACGACTTGGACATTGTCTTTGGCAAGGAGGACCTGGATGAAGCATTCAGAGGTAACTGCGCTGTCTGATGCAGCCTCCCCCTCTTTTCTCCCAATTTTCCACTCCTGCAGCTCCGGTTCTGCTCTCACTGCCTGGGAACAATTAGGGTATGCAGCCCCCACAGACCAGAATGACCATCCCCCATCTGCCAGGCTGCGTGAGACTGGGCTTTCCTGCTGATCTAGGGAAAGGGCTTGGTGGTGGGCAGCCCTTTTCCCATTCCTGACCGTGGTGGAGATGAACCAGGGCCATCCTGCTCTGTATGATGGGTGTGGTGCCAAGTGGGGACAGATGACAGCATCATCCCAAATCTGGATATCGTTGCCTGAAGGATGATGCTTGAGCTGGTTGAGGCTGTCAGCTGGCTGGGTGGTGAGGTACTGGAACAGATTGCCTGGACAAGTTTTGAATGCCCCATCTTGGAGGCTAGGTTGGATGGAGCCCTGGGCAACCTGATCTAGTGGCTGGCAGCCAGCCTATGGCAGGGGGGTTGGAAGTGGATGATCTTTAAGGTCCCCTCCAACATAAACCATTCTGCAGGGCAGGTGCCCTGTACTTTGTGCAGGTCTGTTATGCTTGTCTGTGTGCTGTTGGAAGGACAGATGGTGATATCCCTTTGCTCTGCTCTCTTCCTGCCAGATGAACGCTTCCCTGAATATGGAAAGGTGGAGTTTGTGTTCTCCTATGGCCCTGAGAAGATCCAAGGTAAGGCTAGCTCAACCCGCAAGGAGGATCTACGTCCCCAAAAGTACAGCCCTAGGGCAATCCTTCCCATAGGACTATAGAATCTTTAAGGTTGGAAAAGATCTGTAAGATCAGCCAGTCGAACTGCCCACCTACCACTAATGTTGCCTGCTAATTGTGTCACTTGGTACCATGTCTACCCTTTTGTTGAACACCTCCAGGGATGGTGCTCCACCACCTCCCTGGGTAGCCTGTTCCAATGCCCAACCACTCTTTCTGATAAGAAATTCTTCCCAATATCTAATCTGAACCTCCTCTGGCACCATTAGAGGCCATTCCCTCTGGACCTATTGCTAGTTACCTTGGAAAAGAGGCTGACCATCCACCTCTCTGTCCCAAGGCAACTCGCCCACAACCCTCCTACCTTATCTCCCCTTTTTCCATTCCCTGTGCCATCTCTTGGCCCCATCCCTCATGTGCCAGCTCTGTTTTCACTCCAGTGGACTGTCCTTTGTCCTCCCAGGCATGGAGCACCTAGAGAATGGCCCCAGCGTCTCAGTGGACTACAACACATCCGACCCGCTCATCCGCTGGGACTCCTACGAGAACTTCAACATCCAGCGTGAGGACAGTGCCGAGGGGGCCTGGGCTGAGCCAACACTGCCGGGGAAACATCTGGAGAAAGGTCAGAGCCGCAGGTGGCCAGCAAGGCTACGGGATGTCACCATACCTTGGGGAACGATGGTGCTGCTTTTTGTGGGGAGCGAGGCCAGGTTTCTGCCTCCACAGCCCTATTCCCTCCCTCGCTAGGTCTGGCTGCAGCAGGCTGGCATGGTGGCTGTAGGGCTGGGGCTGCCGGTGTCTGAGGCAGCAGTGCGAGGGGGTCCTTGTTTATGGTTGTTCTTGCCTTATTTGGTCAGAGAATTGCACACCAACATTTTTGGCACACCAGGCGCAAGCAAGCGGTGGTGGCGGGGCGGGGGGGTGGAGGTTGGCATGGGGGGGGGGGAGGGGGAGATGACACGGGACCAGCACCGGGGTGGGATCAACCGCCACACTGCTGCTTTGCCACTGCTGCTCCCTGACGTCTGGTGAAGGCTCCTGGAGGAGGTGGCAGCCTGGAGGTCAGGATTGGCTACAAACCGGTGGGTTCCCCTTCTCGCTCTCACTCTGTTTGGGGTCCATGCTGGGAGCAAAGAGGCTGCTGGGCTGGGGGGTGACCCCATGGTGGATAGCAGGGGGTCCACCAGGGATGGTGCCTGTTCTGGTGCTTGCCACCTGTCTGCTAATCCTCATGGATGTGGGGGGGAAACTGAGGTGCAGCGAGGTCCTTGGTTGATTGAGCAAATATCCTCATTTCGCTCTCTGGCCCGGCTGGGCTGTTTCACAACCCGCTCTGCTGGCTTTATCTATGTCCTCGCCTGGCCTAGGCTGCTCTGTGGTTATCAGTGAGAGCGGGGTGCACTGGGACCCCCCCATTTCCATCCCACTGCATGTCATTGGTTCCTACATAGTTGCTTGCAGCTCCGCCTGCCCTCCTGTCTCCTCCTCAAAGAGGCTTTGGGGTTGTTCTGACTCTGTAATGAGTTCCCTCCATACTTACAGCAGCTGAGAAAGCTGAGGGAGGGGATGGCTGTTATTGGAGTTCAGGTCTCCCCTGTTCAAGGTGGGTGAAGGATGTTCTGCCCTTCCTGGTGGGGCCAAACTGGGTCCAGGGAACAGCCGGAGCACTGTGGGTTTTGCAGCTTATTGGAGAGTTGCTGCAGAGAGATTTTTGGGGTACTGCACACTGGCAATGTAGATGGGGAGTGATTATTGACTGGTTTGGTTTGGCTGAGATCATTGCCAGTGGAGAGGAGTGCTGGGGTTGGCACAGAGATAGGGGGTTATCTCCACGACTTGGATGTGTGGCTGTGGTAGGTCAGAGCAGGGGGACAGAGGTTTCTGCTATGCTGGGGCAGCATGAAGTTGTGCCAAATGGCCATGTGTGTTCCTGACTCAGTGGGTTCCATTACCACTGTCCCTTGGACCCGCTTACCCCACTGAACCTGGTATCCATCCCTGCCTTCCCCTGTACAAGCCCTGTCTCCACTGCTGGAATGGGGACTGCTGAGGCTGGGCCAAGCCCAACATCTGTATGGGGCTTGCTAAATCCTCACCTGAGTAATGCTGCTGGCCCCTGGCTTGGCTGTGCTCATGTGCCTATGCTACGCTCCCACCGTGTCTGTGTCTGGGATGGCACAGTGAGGGTGTGAGAAGGCATGTTTATAGGGGGTGCCAGCAACTTGCATCAGCCCTGGCTGAAAAACATCCTGGGGTGATGCTGGTGCCCTCCTGCCTCCCCATCCCATTCAGGGAACAGTTTGGGCATCAGTCCTGTACCTTTCCATGATCACAAAGTCCCTGGATTGGGTCAGTGCCATGGATTTGTCCCCACCACGGGGTCAGTGCCACAGGTTTGTCTATATGATAGGGTGGTATCTTGCTGGGCTCCTGCCTTGGGCCCGCTTGGACAGCTAGGGCATACGGGGCAACAGGCGAGCCGAGCTGTGTGAAGGTAGGGAGCCAGATGGGGCAGGCTGGGGCTGTTAAAGCCATCGGTAGAGCATTGAGGCTCTCCCCCCTGCACCTGGCTCTGTCCCCTGGCTGGGCTCAGCAGGGAGGGAGCCGCTGGCTCTGCTCTCACTTTCGCCAGCTGACTAAAGCTGAAGGAATCTGCTTCCCCCTCCCCATCCCGCCCATCTCCGCTGCTCTGCACTCCGACCGCAGTGAGGTAAGGGCTCAGCGAGTGGGTGTTGGAGGGCATGGAGGGCTGGGGCTGAATCCAGGGGCAGTTTCTCCACTTTTCTTCTGGTTATTCCCCATGGGGTAATGGCGAAGCATCTGTGGGTTGGCTGGATGGTCGAGCTGGAGTGTGGAGGTCACAGCAGGATGCAGGAGGGGTGCTCGGCAGGCAATAGGAGCTCAGTCTCTTCTCTCTCCTCTTTTAAACAGTCCTTAAACTGATGGAGTGTGTCTGGGGGGTTCTTGGTGTGCCCAGAGCTGTGAAACCAGGGGTGAAAAATCAAAAGGTGAAAAGCAAGCAAAAAAGGTGTCCAAGGATGCATGGTGCACACTGGTTTTTGGGGAAATCAAGCTCTGAGTTGAGGGCTTGGGTAGAAATGCTGCTCCCATTGTCATTCGTGGTGGTATGAGAGGTGTGCATTTTGGGGAGAGTGGAGAGGAGGTCACGTTTGGCCGATGGGGCCATTGGAAGGGTTTCTGTGCCTTTTGAGCTGGGCACTTGTTTAAGAAGGAGAAACTTGCATCTCCAACCAGAGCTTTGAGTCTGCCTCCTTAAAGCATGACGTGATGCCCAAAAGGCCATCCCTCTCCTCCCACACGGAATGTGTCACGGCTTTCTGGGGACAGGTGTGACGTGACGCCAGAGCTAGGCAGGGCTGGGGGGCTCTCGAGCTGGAGAGTCCCTGGGCTGGGGGCCTCCTGCAGTGGGCGATGTGGTGGTGTGAAGGGAGCAGGCTGTCTGTCCGGCTCTTTTTGGGGAATCTGTCCATATGTCTGCAATGCCGAAGAAATGGTTAATGCGGCGCTGCGCTGGCTGCCTCTGGAGGAAGTAGTTAATATTCATAACCAGGAGCTGTCTGTCCGGCTGTCCTCCCTGCCCTCCCTCCATGGCGGCTCGCCCCTCGCTGGGTTAAACAGGGCTGGGGCTCCAGCAGCCCCCAAACGCCTCCCCACTGCCTCTCCTCTGTGTGGTCTGGGCAGAGGGGAGGGAACCGGCACCTCCTCGCCTCCAGCCTCTTCTGTCCTTCCCTCCTCCATCCCGCCCTCTCTCCCTGCTGCTGCTGCGCCAGGTCTGAGCCCTACGGTCCCCCCACTGTGTTTGGGGTGCCCCTAAATTGGCCCCGGGGACACAGCGTTACGGTGGGGAATAGCTCCGTGAGAGGGAAAGCAAAGCCAAAAGGACAAACGCCAGCCCAAAGCCAGCTCCGGCCATCAGCTCCTGTCCTGGACGGACGCACAGAACTGGCTTCAGGCACTTCTTGAGCTGCCACCGTGCCAGGTCCCCTGGAAGGAGCGAAGGAAAGGGATTTTGCTGCCCGCTCCTTCTCTTCGTTCAGGATCTTTTCTTCTCTGTGCCCTTTGGTAAGTCCTGTGCTTGCTTTTCTTTGAGCTGGATGGACTGGGAGAGGGGAGGGTTTAGGGTGGGGGGGGATGGTATTCATAGCCATGGTGACCCCTGGCTCAGGGGCTGGGGTTACTTCTTGCCATCGTATCTGGGCACATGAAATAGACCAGAACTGGGGAGAGGTGAGCTCTTTCCTGGTTTCTTTATCCCATGTGGTCCTGCCTGCTGGGGCAGTGGCAGCAAATGAGATGCTGCTGGGGACTGGTTTGGGGGAGATTTGTTGGTATCCCAGCTTTGTCCTCAACACGAGTGCAGGATTTGTGTGGGAGCATGGTGCTGTGTGGGGCACAAACCTGCGACAGGGTTCTGGGATCTGCGGTATGTGTTCTTTACCACCCACTGAGCTGAGCCCCTCTCCTGAGGTTACTTGCTGTGGGCTGGGTTTTCTCCCAGTCTGAGTGAGGGAGAAGGACCCCCAGGCTCAATGCCAGCCAGCCCTGAGCTATACTGGGAGCTGAGCTTGGGCAGACGCGCAACCCTCTGGGCTGGAGTTGTGCTGACCTTCAGGACGAAGACTGACCTTGCCGGGAGTTGTGGCCACTTGCAAACAGAGACTTGGATTCCTGCTGCTTTGGGTATGGCAGTGTTGGCTGAGGCAGCCTGTATCCTCCTCTCTTGCTGGTTTCTGGGGGAGTTTATTTAATTTGTCATCACAGTATGGTCCTGGAGTGCTATGGAGAGGTGGCAGGGAGCAGCAGCTTCACCTCTTGTCATCAGAGCCCAGGGGTGGCATGGGGTTGAGGACAGGGTGTGCAGTCTGGTGTGGGGCAGGGGGCATGACCTTCCTCCTTGCCACGCCAGTGCCACTCTTGGGATGGAGGTCATCAAGCTGCTGTGTCCTCATCAGGCTGAAGGGTGCAAGGCAGGTGGGACAGGCACTTATGGTGAGCTGTGCCCCTTGCAGACCCTGCTTTCGAGATGTTTCGTCCAGCAGCGGGGCGGTTCCCAGCCTACAGACTAATTAAAGCCTTTCCCATCTATTTTTTTTTCCCTTGGAGCCACGTGCTTCCATTTATATTTATTTATTCCCTTTTCCTCTCTATTCCCTTGCCCTATTTATCCCAGCCTCCTTCGGCTCTTGCCCTATTTCTTGGGACCGGCCAGCACCCGTCACTGCCATCAGACAAGGGCTGGGCAATGTCCCAGCTCTAGGCGATGTCTCAGTCTCTCCAGTGTTGACGCTGCCCCTGGACACGGTACTTTTTCCTTTCTTCCTCCACTGGAAGGGATTCCCTCCCTCTTTCCCCCTTTCCCTGCTGTGAGTCAAATGCTGCCGGTTCCTTGCTGCGTGGAGGAGCACGAAAATTCTCATCCCTCCACACTGCGTGCCCAGAGGGGACCCTGCTTTCCCTGCTGCATCACCCCACCTTTGAGGCCAGGGTGATATTTGGGGCTCAGCTGCCTTCCTGGGTTGCCAATAGGGACCTGCAAGTGGAAAACTGATGCTGAGAGGGCTATTCTTGTGGTTGAAACAGGCTGGCTGGGTAGGTTGTGTGCTGGACATTGTGCATGGTGAGGAGGGGCCATGGCGTGGGGTGAGTGCGTCCCCGTGGGCAGGCAGGGATTGGCTGACACGGCCCTGTGCCCCAGCTCAGGACTGGCTTTCGGAAGTGTTTTGCTCACAGATAGGAGTGCTCTGATTTCACACTATCGCATTAGGGCTGTCTTCCGCTCCTGAGTCAGCCGCTTGGCCCCTGGCCAGCGAAGAGTCATTTTTTCCTCCAAAAGAAAGTGTTTAATGCTGCTCACAGCCCCTTCCAGGAAACCTTGTCGGGGAGCTGGAAAAACAAGAGTCTGTAGCCCAGCCGGTGCTGTGCGTGCTGCTGAGGGGGATAGGCATGGTGAAGGGGGCTGTCCTCAGTGCCACTGCAGTGGCTAGGGTCTCACTTCCACCCTAAGGGTTGGATGACTTATTGGGAAGTGGTGGTGGTGGGATCTGGGGGGGCTTGGGGCAGGGTATGAAACCAGTGGTGACATTGCTGTAATACAGTTTTGAGCTGTGCAGTGTCTCGTGCTTCCCCAGTGAGGAGTTGCTGTATGCTTGGGGTTGGGGAGAAATACTGCTTGTGTGGGAGCTTCTGGCCACTGGAGAAGGCCTGGAGCAGATGCACCCGCCCTGAAAGAGGAAGGGAAAGAACTGAAAGGGTGGGAGCCTTGCTGTAGCCAGGGAAGAAAATGTCAAGGATGGGTGGCTGGGCTGGATCCGTGCTTGGTCTGTGAGGAGAGTGGGAGGAAAGAGCAGGCAGGAGGGGACAGATGGGTCTTCAGTCCATCTGTCTTTGATGCCAGGCTGAGTGCATCTCCTCTTTGCCTGACCTCCTGCGGTCTGTGTGCATGCGTTGCCCCCACGGTCCCTGTTTGCCCTCCAGTGCCCCGATGTGTCCCTTTGGGTGCAGCCGTTAAGCGACGTCCAATGGTATCAGCAGCCCCAGCCCTCCCCACCGCTGGGTCTGGGAGGAGAACAGCCACGGACTTTGCACGGAACCGGGGGGCTGTTTGCTGGATGTCAGCGGAGCATGCGGTGCTTGCGGGGCAGGGAAGGACGGCACGGAGCCACGGGGGCGCGGGGAGGGTGCCTGGCACCGGCGTCTGTGCATGGTGGCGCCCGCGGGACCGCGCCAGGTGCGGAGGAGACGGCCATGCTGGTAGTTAAGCACTCCGGCGGCACGGAAGAGATCGAAACCACCGGCTAATGGGACCCATTAGCTACGTGCAGAGAGCCAGCCATTGATCTGGGGTCTCGTGTTCGTTTCTCCCCTTGCAGAGGTTGGGCACACACA
This sequence comes from Lagopus leucura, assembly GCF_019238085.1. Taxonomy (NCBI): domain Eukaryota; kingdom Metazoa; phylum Chordata; class Aves; order Galliformes; family Phasianidae; genus Lagopus; species Lagopus leucura. Next base: position 14,182,156 of record NW_024962273.1, on the reverse strand, counting down.
AGGGCCCCTGGACGGGAGCCTCTACGCTAAAGTGAAGAAGAAAGACTCCCTGCACGGCAGCATCGGCGCTGTCAACACCGCCCGCCTCCCCCTTTCGGCAGCCCCCAACCACGTTGAGCACACACTGTCGGTGAGCAGCGACTCGGGCAACTCCACCGCCTCCACCAAGACCGACCGGACGGATGAGCCGGGGGCTCCCGGGGCACCCGGTGGCCACGCGGTGCTGAGCCCCGAGGAGAAGCGGGAGCTGGACCGTCTCCTAGTCGGCTTTGGCTTGGAGAGCGCAGCGCCCATGCACAACCACGCACCGGGCCCCGAACCTGCCCGCATGCCCACTGGGCCAGGCCGACATGTAGTGCCAGCCCAGGTGCACGTCAATGGTGCTGGCACACCACTGCTGGCCGAGCGGGAAACGGACATCTTGGATGATGAACTGCCCAACCAGGATGGGCACAGCGTGGGCAGCCTGGGCACGCTCTCGTCCTTAGATGGTACCACCACTGCCAGCGAGGCTGGCTTCCATGAGGCGCCACGTGTGGGCAGCCTCTCCTCCCTGCCCAATGGCCCGGCTAGCTACAATGGGGCTGAGAAGATGCTGAAGGAAGGGCTTTATGAGGCTGAGCCTCTCTCCAATGGTGCCTACCCTTACAGCAACCAGAATACCCTGATGGGCCACCACCTCCGTGACCCGCTGGCTCACTTACGGCCCTCAGCGTCCGGGCAGGAGCACCTGGCTGGGTACCCACAGCGGCAGCCAGCTTCAGCTTCACCGGCCTGGCTCCAGCCTCCGGTCCCCCAGCCCTACCTGTACGGTTATGACCTACCCAGTGCCCACCGCTCACAGTCTTTTCCAGCTGTAGGGACAGCCAAGTATGAAGCGAACCCGGCATTACCACAGGCTCCAGCTCGCAGCACCAGCAGCCGGGAGGCTGTACAGCGGGGCCTGAATTCCTGGCAGCAGCAGGGCGGCAGCCGACCTCCATCCCAGCTTCATGATGGTGGGTTGGAAAGCCACAGCCCCAGCCTTTCCAGCTGCAGCCCCCAGCCCAGCCCGCTGCAGCCCATGCCCCCGCACAGCCACAGCATGCCCGAGTTCCCCCGGGCTCCATCACGCCGAGAGATTGAGCAGTCCATTGAAGCACTTGATGTCCTCATGCTGGACCTTGCACCCTCCGTCCATAAGTCACAGAGTGTCCCTTCCGCAGCTGCTCGCCAGGACAAGCCGGCTGCCATGCTCTCCTCGTTATCTGCACAGCCACTCAGTGGTCACTATGCTCAGCCAGCCCCACAGGTGGTCCAGCCCAGGTCCTTTGGCGCCTCTGTGGGCACTGATCCCTTGGCCAAAACCTACTCACCTGGTCCTCTGGTTCCTGCGGCTCGAAGTACTGTAGAACCAAACTACACCGTGCATGAGTACCGGGAAACCTATACTCCCTATAGCTACCAGCCGGTGCAGGAGCCTCGGAGCTATGGCAGTGCCCCATCGAGCATCCTTCCGCTCAGTGCCTCGTACAGCCCTGCAGGGTCTCAGCAGCTTCTCGTCTCCTCCCCGCCATCCCCCACTGCAACAGCACAAAGCCAGCTGCCCCACAAGGGACTGGAGAGCTACGAAGACCTGTCGAGGTCGGGAGAAGAGCCTTTGAATCTGGAAGGGCTGGTGGCCCACAGGGTGGCAGGTAGGACGCTTTGATTCCTTGGGGGGACAGGGAGGGGACATGCGTCCCAAGCAGCTGCAACCCACAAGGGTGGTGTGGGGATGAGGTTGGTGTTGGCACCCCGCATGGTGGCAGTGAGGGTGGGGGATGGTGACTTCTCATCTGTGCTGGATCAAAGCCTGGGACTGAGCCAGCACTGATCCCGGGGGGGGGCAGCCTCTGCTGCTTGCTGAGCTCCCCCTGGCACAGCTCACCATGTCAGGGTTGCCATGTGGGGCAGGAAGGGGCAACAGCATCTGGGAGACTGTGCTCTGCCTGCCTGCCTGCCCTTGTCTCTAGCTCTGGGGGTTTTGAGGACACTGAGGGTCCCACCCAACCCAAGAGCTGCTGCAGCGCTGGTGCCTTCACTCCTGCTGCTCAAGTGAGCAGTTGTTTCATTGCGGAGCGACATTTGGGAAAGTTTGGGGATGTGTCCAGGCTTGGGGCCAGCTCGTGATGCTGGGGCTTGGCAGCTCCGTCCGTTCCAGCTCTGCGCTCAGTCCAGAAACTCGCCCGGTATTGAAGGGAGGGGGAAGAGGGCTTGGCTGGAAAAATCCAACAGTGGCAACCCATCCAGCCCTGGGGCTGAGTCACCACTGCCCCAGGGTGGGGGGCAGCACTGTGGGGCAGAACAGGGGCATTGGGTGAAGTTTGCATCCATCCAAACCCCATCTTGAGAGTTCAAGATCCACAGAGCTATTCAGGGAGTCAGGGCTTTAAACAAACCCAAGGGTATGGAGATGCCCAAACTTCACTGTGTATCTAGGCTGAACGTTTTAAGATGATCCCCCCCCCTGAAATCCACTGAGCAGCTATCAGTAGGAGAAGAAGTAGAGTGAAAAAGAGGAGAGCCCTCAGAGGAGGAGGGATAGTGTTTGGGGTGGGTGGGAAATGGATGTTTGATGGCATCTATTGGAAATCCTGTATCAGAGCTGGGGGTCAGGGCAGGGTCCTGGGTACTGTCCTGGTATTCAGTCCCACCTCAGTGACTCATGGAGGAGAGACGAATGGGGATGGCCCCAGCCTGTGTCCACCTGTCCCCAGTCTGGCTCTCTGTGCCAGTGGGGACAGAGCGGGTGGGCTGACCCTTGGCCAGGGACGAAGTGTCCCCAAGCCAGTGCTGGGCCTGGGAGGGGACGCTGTTGGAAGTCAGGCACGGACGGGTTTGTTTACATTCTCTGCTGCTATAAATTGCCTGCATGTCCTGGCACAGTGATGAGGAGCATCTCGTATCACCTCCACCCCAGCACCCCAGTTCTGCTGTGCTTCAAGTCCCCTTCCTCCATCCTTTCATCTCATGATGGATGGGTCCTGTTTGGTGCCATCCTCGAGGGGATGGTGTCAGGGCTTTGATGGCATTGCACAAGGACATGTGTGGCTGGGAGCCACAGTGTTCCCAGTTGGTGTATAAGCAGTGCCTGGAGCTATAGGGGAGGGGTGAAGTGAAGCAATGTTCCTGGCAGTTTGGGTGATGTGAGGGGCAGCTCCAAGTAGGGCTTAAGCTCCCTTGCATCCCTGGTGACCTCAGGCTCATCTCTTGGAGCCTGACTAATCATCTCTTGTTTTCTCTCTCTCTGTCTCCCTGTTGTATCTTGTGACATTTGTCCTGTCTGCCCCTTCCTTTCCCCATGGGGTCCGTGTGTGTCCCTGTGACCTCCCACACTCCTTGCACCCTGTCCTGGTATGCTGGCAGAGTACAACGCCAAGCTCAGGGACCTCAACAAGAGCACCAAAGCCCCCCGTCCTCCTCTGAACCAGCAACGGTCCTCCTCCGGTTTGTTCATTCCACCTCCCTCCTTCCTCCTTCTCAAGACTTCTTCCTCCTTTCTTCCTCCTTCCTTTTCCTCCTTTCTTCTTCCTACTCCTCTTTCCTTCTCCTTCCTGTCTCCTCTTTTGTTCCCTCTCTTTCGTCTTTTCCTTTCTTCCCTCTCTCTTCCCCCTCCTTGCCTGCATGCCGAGTGCTCTGTGTGTTGCATGAACGTGGGATGGAGGGAGGGGAAGCCCCACAGGAGGATGGAAGAGGTCTGAGCCTACCAAGCCCTTGGCACAGCGGGACATGGCTAAATTGGTCCTGGGGTTGTCCCCAGCTGGGCTGGATTCTGGACTGTGGTGTTGATGTGAATCCTTTTGGGATGGACTGGAAAATTGAAGGCAAGGTTGAATGCTGGAGTGTGCTGCTCACAGCAGGGACACTGCATCGGTGCTGTGGTTCTTTTTGGGATGAAACATTGATGCCACACTGATGAAGCACTCTAGGATGGAGGAGAGCAGTAGATGTGTCTGTGACTGGAGGGATGGAAAAATTTGGGTCTTGCGGTGAGCACTACAGGGCAGAGTTCGCTACTGTTCTCCATGTTGAGGGGGAACAAGTTTTTACCTCTGTCTGGTCCTGGGAGTGACATCACACTGGGGAAGGGACAGCAGTATGGGCACAGAGTGGGGGCAGGATGCTGTATTCTCCATTTTTGGCCACTCTGGATGTGCTGTGATGAGGCATGCTGCTCCTGCAGAGGGACAAGGCGTCCTTGGGAAAACTGCTGTGTGGCCAAGCGGGGCTGCACATCTGCCGAGGGGGCACGGCTTTGCGGGAAAGGAGGGTTTATTTTTCAAGCATAGTTTCCAGCACATAAATCACCCAGGGGTCGGGAGGCCGTGCGCAGAGCCTGGGTTTCCTCCAGGCTTCGCTCCGAGCTGCTTGTGAAGTTTCCCACTCCTGACTCCTGAACAATGAGTCCCTTTTTTTTCCCCTCCTCCCTCCCCTCCCTGCCGTCCCCGTCTGTTTTCCATTTCTGGGGAGTGAAGCAGCAAAAAGCCTGCGAGCTGCTGGGCATTTGAGCGCCGAAAAGCAGCCTGGCCTTGGGACTGGCCCCACATTCCCCTCTCCATCCCCATGCAGTAGCTCAGGGTTGGGACGCCCCAGTGCAGCAGTGCTGGGGGACAGCCTTGGAGCACAAGGTGCTCAAAGCAAGCCAAGACAGGCGAGTGCAACTGGAGGAGCCCAAGGAGCTGGACAGAAGGTTTGGGGTGACCTGGTGCGATGCTCCCCCTGCAGCACAGCATCCCCGCGACTCCCCTAAGGGCTCTGAGCCGCCGGCCCCCGAGCACCTGCAGAAGGGATTGAGGAGTTGTGTTTCAAAGCTGCTCCGAGTGGAATTTTCCAGGCCGCCTCCGCGGCTCGAGCCAGCCCCGTTGGCTCGCGTCCCCCGCCTCTCAGCCGGGCCGCTGCTCCCCAGAGCGTTGATTTTATTGTTGCTGCCATTAACTGCGCTGATTAGTTCGAAATGCACCCGGCCACCTCCCTCCCTCCCTCCCTCGCTGCCGGAGGAGCCGGGGGCTGCGGCAGTGCACTATGCGAGTGCAGGGGTGGACGGGAGGAGAGGTCAGCAGGCGCAAGGCGCAGAGCCCTGACGAGCAGGAGGAGCAGCTGATGGCCGCCTGCACTCCACCAGCCCGTGGGAAAGGAGTTGGTGTTGGAGAAGTGCATTTCCTGGAGTGTTCTGCTGGCCTCTTGTTGGTTTTTTTTTTTTTTTTCCACTTTTTCCGTTTCTTTTTTTCCTGTCCCTTTTTCTCTCTTTACCCTGCTGCAATGCCGTTCTCAGCAGGGCGCGTGGGAAGAGTAGAGGGGACAGTGCTGTCACCTTTGCCAGTCCCTTGTGTCACCTCAGCAGCACGTCTGAAATTGGGGATCTCCTTGCTGCTATGCAGGCCCCCAGGATGTTCCCCAGAGGGGCTATGAGTTGTGCTCTGCGTGGCCCCCACTGAGCCCTCTGCACCAAACCCAGCACCACAGCCACCCTGGGCACTTCTTTGTTGGAGAAGCTTCAGTGCTGGGCTGGGTGGAATGAAGGTTGTGTTTGGGCCACATCCCTCAACCCACTCTTGAAGCTCCTTTGTCCCCATTCCTGGTCTTTCTCCCAGCCCACTGAGATCACTGGTGTGAGCTAACCAACCTCAGGCAGCCAGGACCCTACGTGCTACACTGAGCTCTGGCCTGCTTGCAGAATGTTCTGTGATGCTCACAGCTCACACAGCTGATGCTAGGGAATGCTATGGACTCAGCTCAGGACTCATAGTGCTTGGTTGGGATAATGCAGTGAACTAGCCACAGCCCTGGCTTGCTTTTTCTCTTGTCCCTTTGCTGCTGCTGCTGCTGAGCAGATCTGATCTGGCTCAAAACTAGCCCTGCTGCCGTGGGGTGGGAGCAGGTGAGTGCTGAATCTGCTGTCTCTGCCGGGCAGAGCCCCTTCTCCAGACCATCTTGGATCAGCCGTGGAGCATCTCCCAGCAACCCTATCCCAGCTGGCACCTCCTCACCCATCTCCCGTGCCTTGTGCTTGCCTGTAGGGGTGCAGTCCCGGGAGAAGTCCCCAGAGGAGAGCACCGTCTCTGCCCGAAGGCAAACCCCCAGTGACAGCCACTATGAGAAGAGCTCACCGGAACCCAGTTCTCCCCGCAGCCCCACTGTCCTCTCACCTGAGGTGGTCAGCACCATTGCGGCCAACCCTGGAGGAAGGCCCAAGGAGGTGCGCTGGGTACTGGTGCTGGGGGTGCTGATGGGGAGAGGGAAGGCTGGGAGGCAGCATTCTGGAGGGTTGGGGGTTTAACGATGCATTTTTGGTGAGGAGGTAAAAACTTTCCCTCTGGAGGTTTGTGCCCATTGTACAGATGGGACCAACCCTTTCTCCTGCTCTCCCCCCAGCCTCACCTCCACAGCTACAAGGAAGCCTTCGAGGAGATGGAGAGTGCCTCCCCCAGCAGCCCGACCTCCGGCGGTGGTGAGATTTCTCCCCCCACCCCAGCCTTCCCTGTCTCGCCACAAACCCCTTACTCCGACTCCCGTAAGTGCTGCGGCTCCGGGAGGTGGAAGGGCTCGGTGGGTGGCTTTCATCAAACCAGAAATTTGCCAAGGGTCAGACAGCTCCGGGCTCCAGACACCCACTGCCACGATAATCGCTCACTCCTCTTTTCCTTCCTCCTCCTCTCTCCTTCACATCCCACCATCTGCATCTCACTCTTGGCACTGTCCTGTTGGCTTTTCCCCATCCTCCACTCACTGGGGTGTTTCTGGGATGAGGAGAGGATCAGGGTCAGAGAGATGGCACCATCCCATTCCTGCACCTCCCCATCTTTTCTACCAGCATGGCACAAAAGCTATAGAGCAATAAGGGGACAGCAAGGGATGTAGGTCAGAGGCTCAGGGTAGACTCTTGCACACTGTCCCACTTCCCACTCACTGTTTTTAGGGCAGGAATGGCATAGGGCTGCAAAGAGTGTTGCATGTGTTCTGTCTCTACTTCTCTGGTTCCTTTCTAACTAACCTCGGTTGTGCAGTTGTGGTGGGTTTGTGGGGACCGGGTTTGTGTGACTGGCTCTGGTGATGACCCCCTGTGAAATGGAGCAGCTGGTCAACTGGGAAACCCATTAAAAAGATGCCCTCTCTGCCCTCCCAAAATAACCTTTTGTAGGCTGACCACACAGAAGGATGCTTTAGGGCTGGCAGTCAGTGTCCTGGTCCCACTCGGCAATGCTGATGCCCTTTGCAGATCAGGCTGCTTCCCCCACACTGCTACTGTCTATCTACTGATGTTCCTGTTTCATGAGATGTAGAGATCGGAGTGTGGGAATGTCCCGGGGCATTTGGCAACTCAGAAATGGCCCCGTTGTTCCTCGGGCCCAGCAGGCCCTTGGCAGAGGGACAGTGACTCATTTTGGGGGATGAGTCACTCGCAGAGGTGACAGAACAGCCTGGCAAGGGAGGTGGCCCAGAGGCAGCATTTATTGTCCAGTTTGAAAGTCAAGGAGGAAGTTTGAAGCTCAAGCTCTCAGGCTGCACTAGAGTTTCACCAGGGGTGATGCAGGAACTTTTCCTCTCCGTGGGGACACCGCTGTCCCTGGCCCTGGGAGAACCCCATATTTTGTCTGCCAGCATCGAGAAGGGACCAGACTGGAGGAAATCAGTTTTTGGGAAATCAGCCACCTACCAAAGCTAGGTTTCCCAGTGACTTGGCTGCTCCAGACTGAGGCTGCTCTGAGATGTGGCCTCAGGGGTGGGGATTGCCTTTCCTACCACCCACCACCTCCTGGCATCCCTGCTGCAAATTGGGATGTTCAAATGCTGATGGTGGAAGAATCTTCAAGGTGAATGTTGGGGAGAGTGAGGAAACTGGGATGTTGGTAGGGTTGGTGGAATGCAGCACTGAGGAGATGAGGCAGATCTGTGGGGTAGGAAGGGATGGAGGAACAACCACGTCCCATTAATCCCAACCATCCTGTGCTGCCAGTGCAGGCATAGCCATCGCCGTGCATACATAGGCAGCTTCCACTGGTATGTATGTATGAGCTTGGGGATTGCAGAGCTTCCATGTGCATTAGATACCTTTGGGGAATGAGCTCTGTGCGAACATAATCACCTGCCCGTTGAGCTGTTCTGTGGGTAGTAGATGTATTAGAAGTCCTAGATCGATGGAGTGTACTGGGACAGCCCTGCCTCAGTTCATCCAAGTGTAGGGGTGGGCAGAGGGGTGGGTTGGATGGGAGGACTGAGGAGGGGAATGGGATGATGATGGAGGCTTCATGCCTATGGTGGGACAAGGTTGAGAGATGGGGGCTGGGCCTGCCCTGTTGGGAATTGCCTCCCTTCTGTGTCCTGCCGTTCCCCAAATGGGACAGACTGCTTATGCACACTCTGTCCTTTGTGTGTCTTCAAGTGATGATGCTGCTCCAAACTTGGGCGTCCACTCTTTCTGGCAGTCCTGAGTGCAGCCAGTGGGTGGGATGGCGCTTACCTCCTGGGCAGCACTATCTCCGGACTTTCTGAAGCTTCCCCTCTTCTCCTGCCCTTAATGCTGTTGTTTTCCCCCCCCACCCTGGTGCCAACAGTGCGTTCTCCACCCGGCCTGGCCAAGACCCCTCTCTCAGCACTGGGGCTGAAACCCCATAACCCAGCTGACATCCTGCTGCACCCAGTGGGAGGTGAGTGCAGCATGGGGACTGTGGGTGGCTTTCCTTGAGGGGCATCTGTGAGTACACCTCTTGGGTAGAGGCTCCATCAGATGCAGAAGGCACTTCTTCCTCTGTGCTTGGGCCAGGCCATTGTGGGGACCTTCCCATAGGGATATGGGGTGCAGGCTTCTGGACATCATTTCTGAAATGGGCAGGCTGGATGCTGGAGATATATGGGGTCGGGAAGCTGTGGGGCTCTCTTCTGCCTTCTGTGTGCTCCTATTGCAAAGCAGTGCTGCTTAACTCAGATTTCTCTCTCTCTCTGTCTCACTCCTCCCTTTTTCCACCTCTGCCCTGCTCCCATCACTCCCCTCCATCTCTCAGAGCTAGAAGGGGAGGCGGGAGCTGACTCTGAAGAAGGTAAGAAAGGCTTTTTCTGCCCTGGCTCTCTTTCCTGTGGGTGCTCATCACTCAGAGCACCGAGGATGCCATGGTCTGGCCCTGGGGTGCTCAATGCCTGGGTGCCCCCCAATGATGGTGAGGCTCTGGGGTGGCACATGGCCTCAGGACAGAGCGCCTTGCATTACCCAAGTGCCGCCTGCAGTTGTTGGGTGGTTTTACTTTCTTCTTTAATGAAACTTTGAGCCCTCAGGGCCAGGATAGGGAACAATTTGTTCCAGATCCTTCCCAGGGAGGGGACGTCTCCTCGGCATGTTTGCTGCACTTCCTGCGGCTCTGTCAGCATTTCTCCCTGGGAGTTCCTCAAAATGCAAATACCCCAACCTGCGTGTTGTGTAACGCTTGAGAAAGTGTTTGCTTCAGGAAAACAACACAGATTTTTCAGTGATAGTTTCTTGGATGCAACAGAGGAAGAAGAGATGGGATAAATCCCAGCTTTTTCCTCCTGTGCTGTGTCTCCCAGCCCTCTCCTTCCCACTCCCTGAAGCTCTGCTTTTCCGTTCCTTGGTTCTCAACACACTTCGTGTGTTGGTGGCTAGCCCAAAGTACTGGTGTCCTTGTGGCTCTGCAAGTGGCCACTGGCAACTTCTTGCCTTACTTCTGTCCTGCAACCTCTTGGATAATGTGGTGGCGTGTGGGCTGAATCTGGTTGGACTGGGGGGTTGGACTCGATCTCTGGAGGTCCCTTCCAACCCCTACAATTCTGTGATTCTGTGGTGTTTTGGCTTTGGGGAGGTTATGGGAAATATGGAGATGACAGTTTGAGGACACAGGGACAACCAGCAAGATGGGGAGGGCTTGGATGGTGACACTGCTCTGGGCTGGTTGGGAGAGGAGATGTAATTTTGGGTGCTAAAAGAATAGTGTGGTTCACCCTGCGGCATTGTGGCTTGGATGGGAGAGGTTGGACATGGTCTGGGGAGGATGTAGCCCCCACCAGCAGCTCCCCTGTGCCCAGGACACCCTCAGCATGCTGCTCCATGAGGTTTCCATCCCACTGGGACCAGGGGGATGTGCTCAGCCCCTCCTTATCTCCTTAACAGGCAGTGCTGGATCATAGGGCTGCCTGTGCCCTCCGGGAAGGCTTTAGGACAGGCTTTGGGCACAAGGTTGGGTGTTTCACAGCCCTGATTAGGGTTCCCAAATCACTGCTCACCCCCCGGATGATACATGACTTCTGTGTTCCCCTGCTATTTTCCCATCTCTGCAGCCTCTTCTGAGAAAACACCAGGAAGCAAGAGTTGAGTTTTCAACCTAGGAAAAAAAAAATCCTGCCCGAAACTTCTCTTTTTCTGCTCCCCCCTCCCTCCCCTCCCTTTTTCAATACTGAACCAAGCAACTCCAACATGTGTCCGCGGTGTCACATGTCACCATGGCACGTATACATGCACACACGTGGGCTCTCCTCTCCATTGCCCTTGTCCCCGAGCCCTGTTCTTGTGTCCCTGCAGCTTCCACGTTTACAGGAGGGATCGGTATTTTCACAGCCGTTTGCTCTTAACCTCTTGGAGGCTGACTCATGTGTACTGTCTGGCTAATTTTAGGCTGGGGTGGGGAGACGGGTGGGAGATGTGAGTAGCTGCAAAAATTAATTTAATTACCTAAGCAGCACTGTGTTTCTTGCAGCTGCCATGGCCATCTCCTTGGGCACTGCCGTGTCACTGTCACTCTGACCGCGTGTCCTGCCGGGTGCTCAGCCCAAGCTGACGTCTTCTGTCTGGTTTTGGCTCTTTCCTGGGCTGGGCAGGGAGATGAGCCCTGCAGCATCGATTCCTCCTGCAGGCAGATGGGACACTGGCACGGGGACATGGAGAGGATCGGGGAACCTATGACCATCTTTTTCCTTCCTTGCAGTCCTGAGCTGTGCATTGGCCTCACTGGCTCTCTTGGCTGTGGGATTAGACAGAATCTGGCTGCTATGACTAATAGTAATAATGTTTGTAATGCTAATTAGTGCTGCAGAGTCACCTTGGGGATGGTCAGCCTGGAACTGGCCTGGAGCTGGCCTGGAACTGGGGATCTGCAAGGATGCCCAGCCCAGAGCTCCTGGCACAGGACAGCTCAGTGTCTCCAAAGGAAAACTGCTTTTATTGGGAGTGCTCATGGGCTCCAGTTTCAAGCAGGAATGGGGGAAAATGTTGGATGCTTCAGTGGAAATAGATGAGGCTGCTCTCTGTTCCCAGATGCTGGAGGTGCTGGGGGAAGTGGGCTGTGCAGGGCAGCACCCTGCTCCCGCTATGAGTCAGCATAGGCTGTGCCGTGCTGTGCTGTTGGCTCTATTTTTAGGGGCTGAGGATGATCATGGAGCACGACGTGTGCCCTGTGGCATCCCAGCCTGGGAGAGGCACCGATTCAGAGCCTGGTGGAGGGGCTGTGGCATGGCACTGAGCGATGATGGGTCGCACCATGTGGCGCTGTGTACTACGTCCCCTTGGGGATGGGACTGGGCACAACTCTCCCATCTCTGTGTCCAGGGTCTTCAGTGTGCCGTGGAGGAATGCTAAGGCACAGATGAGCCCCATGTTTTTGCACAGTCCATGGGGGGTGGAGGAGCTCAGTTTGGGCATCTCCTCTGGCTCAAATGGGGATACAGGAAAGGGCATGGCCCCATTTCCATGCCAGCTCATCTCTTTCCTCTTTTGTTTCTCTGCAGAGCCTAGGAGCTATGTTGAGTCAGTGGCCAGAACGGCCACAACTGGCAGGGCAGGGAACCTTCCAGCTGCCCAGCCTGTGGGCCTGGAGGTGCCTGCCAGGAATGGTGCCTTTGGCAACTCCTTCACCGTGCCCAGCCCCATCTCTACTAGCAGCCCCATCCACAGCATGGACGGGTGAGTATGGGAGTGTAAGTCCGCAGGAGGCGTAGGGTCTGTGCTAACCCCCTAACCCTGGGAGCTTTGCTCCCTTGTAGTGAGTTGGTGCCATCCATCCCTGTCCCCTCCACTCTGCCCACTGGAGATGAAAGAACAAGGGGTTTTGCTGGGAGAGGAACTGGGAAAATGCTCTTTCTCCCATATTTTGGTGGAGAATTGATGCGTGTGAGAACTGTGAAGCTGCCTCCAGTTGCTTCCTGTAGCTGGCAGGACTCATCCCACCGCTGCTATTGAGCAGCTTGCTGGTGCCATGCCTCAGTTTTCCTGTGCCTGCTTGGAGGAGGGGCCCAACCAGCAGTGGGAGTGCAGCGGAGCTGAATCCTCTTCTCCTGATCTCTCCTCAGTGCCTCGCTCCGCAGCTATCCATTGGAGGGCAGCCCCCACGGCACAGTTACACCTCCCCATGCTGTAGCTGAGCCAGCTTACCGGTCACCTATCGTCTCACAAACGCCATCTGCTCACAGCAGCTACCAAACTTCGTCTCCATCATCCTTCCAAGCGGGAACGCTGGGCTCTCCCTATGCCAGCCCTGACTACCCTGATGGCCGAGCCAGCTTCCAGCCGGACCCCCAGGTTCGGCAGCAGCCACAGGTCAGCGTGGTGGGTGTCCATGCGCTGCCAGGGAGCCCCCGCACCCTACACCGGACAGTGGCTACCAACACACCACCCAGTCCTGGCTTTGGGCGAAGAGCTGCCAACCCTGCTGTTGCCAGCACGCCCGGCAGCCCTGGGTTGGGCCGGCACACCATGTCCCCCCATGCGCCACCAGGGAGCCCCAGCCTTGCCCGGCATCAGATGGCAGCCGTGCCTCCCGGCAGCCCTATGTACGGCTACTCCAGCCCAGAGGAGAGGCGCCCAACGCTGTCCCGGCAGAGCAGTGCGTCCGGCTACCAGCCTCCCTCCACGCCATCTTTCCCCGTCTCACCGGCGTACTATCCTGGCACCAGCACTCCACACTCCTCCTCCCCGGACTCTGCCGCCTACCGCCAGGGCAGCCCCACTCCACAGCCTGCACTGCCTGAGAAGAGGCGGATGTCAGCCGGTGAGCGCTCCAACAGCCTGCCCAACTACGCCACGGTCAACGGCAAGGCTTCCTCGCCTCTCTCCAGTGGCATGTCCAGCCCCAGCAGTGGCAGTGCTGTGGCTTTCTCCCACACTCTGCCGGATTTCTCCAAGTTTTCCATGCCAGGTAAGGGATGCTGTCACCTCCATCCCTCTTCAGCTGCCTGCTGTCCCATGTCCCCTTCTCATCACTGTCCTGCGGATTTATGTCCTGATGTACTCCTGCCCAGCTGCGAACTTGCAGCACAGCTGAGGCTTGGACTGTTTCCTGCTTTGTTTTTTGTTTTTTTCGCTTTTCAAAAATGGTGAATCCAAACAGGAAAAATACCAATTTGATGTTGGGAGCACGCTGTCATGCTGGTGTAAACAGCGTGGGGATTTGTATATGGGGAAGATCAAAGCGTCTGCAGGCAGCTCGCATCCGCCCAGCTTCTCTCTGTCATGGGGATGTGCTGACCTCCCAGCCCCATTTCTGGTGTTTGCGCCCCAGGGAGCTCCCAGTGCTATGCTCCGGGCCCCCTCCTTGTTTCTGAAGGGGTGCCACACCCATATCACCATCCCCTGCTCCCATTACGAGCCGCCACCATGTCGCCGAGATTGGGCTGATAGGACTAGGGAAATAAAGTGCTGGGGCAGCAGTGGCTCCAGCTGCCGCTTCGGTTTGGCTGCCAAGCAGGTGGCCCTTTGTGGGCACACTGGCACCTGCAGTGGCCCCATGACTGCAGTGGCCAGGAGCCACCCTAGGGAGCGGGGACCTCTTGGTGCTGGCATAGCAGCTGAGTGCGATGGGAAGCACTTGAGCATCTCCTACAGATCACAAAGGGCTCTTCCCAGGCCCCACACTGAGCTTTAAATACAGTCATAGAGTAATTAAGGTTGGAAAAGACCACTCAAATCATTTAGTCCAACCATCAACTCATCCCCACCATGCCAACTATCCATGTTCTCAGGGCCACATCTCGGTGATTCTTGAACACTTCCAGTTATGTTAACTGCACCCCCTCTTTGGGCAGCCTATACCAATGCATTACCATTCATTCTGAGAAGAGCCCAGGGGAGACATGAGCTACCAGTGAAAATAAGGTTGGGGTTAAGGCGGCACGTTGGGGCTGTGTGGAGGTGAAGGTAGCTGTATTCCCAAAAAGGTGGGAGTCACCCAGATCTCACGCAGTTTTAGATAGTCTCCTTTGACTTTTTCTTCTCTTCTTCCCTTCCTGCAGACGTCAGCCCTGAGACTCGTGCCAATGTGAAGTTTGTGCAGGACACTTCTAAGTACTGGTACAAGCCAGACATCTCCCGGGAGCAAGGTGTGTAGGTGACATGTGACAAAGGACTTGGAGTGAGCTGGAGTTTGCTTGCTGGTGTTGGAGGGCACACTGCCTGTCAGCACGCCAGGTCTGAGCTCTCCCCTTCTCTCCCCCAGCCATCGCACTGCTGAAGGACAGGGAGCCAGGGGCTTTCATCATCCGGGACAGCCACTCCTTCCGGGGAGCCTATGGCCTTGCCATGAAAGTGGCTTCCCCACCTCCCACCGTCATGCAGCAGAACAAGAAAGGTATTATGTGTCCTCCTTCTTCCCACACTGAGATGCTTTCTATTGTTTCTGTTGAGCGGGCAGCCAGGGCTACTGAGCCAAACTGCCCGTGGATATGTGCTGATGTGGCAGCATCCCTCCCTGCTAGCCTCTGCCATCCCCCAGGTCATGGGGACATACCAGACATAGAGGGCTGGGGGACATCTTCCCCTGGGCTTTGGCATAGTGAAATGCACACAGCCCACCAGCAACGCAGCTTGGGGTGTGCAGAGGATCTGGTTCCAGGAGGGTGACTGTGAGTGAGCCAATGGGATTGCAGTGGGATGGTGAAGGGAGGAGAAGGATGAGGGCAGCTCTGGTGTGACAACATTTGGTCTCTTTTCTCAGGAGACATCACCAATGAGCTGGTGAGGCACTTCCTCATTGAGACTAGCCCACGGGGTGTGAAACTAAAAGGATGCCCCAATGAGCCCAATTTTGGTGAGTACCCCAGGTGTAGTTGGGATGCCTTTCCTTTGCCGGAATGTTTGAGCAGAGCAATCAGGTATCTGAAAGAGCTGCCCCTGAGCTTTCTGGAGGACAAGTGATGCTGCTGGGCAGGGTAGAGATGAGCCCCCATGGGCATGGTGGCTTCAGGGAAGGAAAATGCCACGTGTGGTTCTGTCCACCTAGAGCACTAATACCCTGACAAGCTCCTGTGCTGGGCAGGCTTGTTCCCAGCCCTGTGCTAACCTTCTCCCTCTCTCCCCAGGCTGCTTGTCGGCTCTTGTCTACCAGCACTCCATCATGCCTCTGGCCCTGCCCTGCAAGCTGGTCATTCCTGACCGAGGTAAGAACCAGGGCCAGCAGTATGGGGTGGCACTGCCCCTCTGTTCTTCGTGGTAGGAGCTCCTCCTCCAGCTAGGAGCCACATATGGGCTGTGTTTCTCCATCTGGACCAGCTGTCCAGGAACATGCTCTGCACTATGAGCCATAGCTCATTCCTTGTGCTCAGATGGTTCAGAGCCAGGCTGGGCTTTCCCCTGTATCCCCAAGTGCTCCATCAGTGCTGGTATCCAATGCTCAGCACTTAGAAAGGGGATAGTGCATCTGCTTCCAGTACCTGGTAGGTTTCCAGGCAGGGGGAGCAGCCATGTCTCATCTCTTCTAGATCCCATGGAGGAAAAGAAAGATGCTGTGTCGACCACCAACTCAGCCACAGACCTTCTCAAACAGGGTGCGGGTGAGTAGAGAAAAGCTGCTACAGGGATACTGTGGCCCAGAGCAGTGGCTGGCTGACCCCACTTGTGCTTTTCCCCTTCCAGCCTGCAATGTCCTCTTCATCAATTCAGTGGAGATGGAATCGCTCACAGGCCCCCAGGCCATCTCCAAGGCCGTGGCAGAGACACTGGTGGCCGACCCCACACCAACTGCTACGATTGTTCACTTCAAAGTCTCTGCACAAGGCATTACCTTAACGGACAACCAGAGGAAGTAAGAGCCCCTGCTACCACATCCTTGGGTCCCCAAAGTCTGGGCATGCGTGGGACATGGGTGTTACACTGGGAGCATGAAGGATGTCCCTCAGGGATGTGAGCTTGGTCACGGACCTTGGCCCTGCCTTGTGGAGTGTCCTAGGGGACAGCCAGGGGAGCTGTGATGGGAAGAGGTGGGGGATGACTGGCTGTGATGCTCTGTGCCTTGTGTTTCAGATTGTTCTTCCGACGACACTATCCTCTCAATACTGTTACCTTCTGTGATTTGGACCCCCAGGAACGAAAGTAAGTGCCCTAACCCTTGGGGTTTCCCCTGCCTTTTTCCCTCTCCCAGGCCACTGTGCTGCTTGGAATGGGGTCTTTGCTTTTGTCTGTTCCCCTTGCTTCTGTAGTGTGCAGGAGGCACCATCTCTAACACTTGTTCTCCTTGCAGGTGGACTAAAACTGATGGCAGTGGTCCAGCCAAGTAAGTGTATGCTCAGTTGCTGTCAGGGTGGATCCCACTTGGGTTTGAGCATCACCTTCTGGAGCGTCTGGCTGGGGGGGTGCCCCCACATGGTACACTTGGTTGCCTGAAGGATGGGCTCTTCTCCTTGCTTTGGGAACTTTTCACCCAAGCATGAGAGCACTGCTCCAGGAACTGAGCCCAGTTCCGGGGGTTAGTTCCCACTAATTTTAGCTATTGTGTTAGTGAAGGAGTTTTTATTAGGATGTCCAGCTGCTGGGATGTTTCCTCTCTCCAATTAGAAATGCCACAGCCTGGGCCTGTCTCACATTCTGTTCCCCCATATTTATAACTTCAGTTTGCACGTTCTAATAAAAAAAAAAAAAAAAAAAAAAAAAAAAAAGACATTTCGTTTATTGGGGGAGAGACAGACAGAAATAACCACATGGTCTCATCCAGCTCTGTGGGCAGCAGTGTGTGGTCTGCACTCTTGATGTCCCCGTGTGGCCTTTCTAGTGTTATGGGATCCCTCACATGCCTCAAGGTCCTTGTTTGGGGACAGTCGTGGGTTGAGTAGCTGGGATGGTCTGAGCAAAGAGGGTTTGACAGAGAGTGTTGGTCTTCAAAGAACCAAGAGGAGGTTTAGGCTGGTCTTCATGTGGGCTCTTTGGAGAATAGGGTATTTCCTTGTGGGCCATGCAAGATGAATGTTGAAGAGCACAGGGTTAACGTGGCCATACTGGAAGAGGATGGGTGGTGTTCCTTGGGTGAGCAGCACTGGCAAACCTCACTGAGCCTCTTGTCTTCTCCCCACCCAGGCTCTTCGGCTTTGTGGCCAGGAAGCAAGGGAGCACCACAGACAACGTCTGCCACCTCTTTGCAGAGCTGGACCCGGACCAGCCAGCTGCGGCCATTGTCAACTTCGTCTCCAGAGTCATGCTTGGCTCTGGCCAGAAAAGATGAGCTGGTGCTTGCGGGTGATTCTTGAATTTTGGAGAAGGACTTGGAGCTGATCCGAGAAGGAGTGTGAGGAAGTGCATTGTGGGAGAGGGAAGTGAATTGGGGGGGGGGGGAAGGGTTGGAATTGTGGAGGAAAACAGCAAACATTGACAAGAAAACAAAACAAAACCCTAAAAACTTGACACAAGCTAAACACACACATAGAAGAATCAAACCACACACCTATGTAACAGAGCCATGAAGTCAACGCCAAACAGGGAGAGGATGCGGATGCATGTCCCACCACAGGGAAGGTGACCAAAGTGAAGATGGCAGCAAGAGGAGTTCCCAGCTTTCGGCATTGCAGTCCTGAGGCCACACCAAGTGGTTATGTTTGCTCCAGACCAAATGCATGGTTGTCATTTGGAGGAAAAAAAAAAAAAGAGACAAAACAGTAAAAGCCATGAAAGAAGCCTTCATCGGTGAACGTCTGCTGCATGTTTGACACAGCGTACAGAGGATAACGCCCTGCTGCCATGTGGGCCCAGGTCTGCAGGACACTGGAGGAGATGCCGTTGGAAACTTCCCCTCGCCATGCTGCAGCAGAGGGTCCTGCCAGCTTACACCGAAACCTGCTGGCCACCCTGCTGGGGTTTGCAACGGCTTGGTCCCGAATCCTCTTGTTGCCTGGGTGCTTGGCTTTGGGCTACCCTCAGCTGCTGGCCCATAGCCTAGCACAGGTGAGACATCACAAGTTTCACCCACAGAGGGGCAGTGCAGCATCTCCTCCACTCCTGGGCAGCTCCTGTGCTCCATGCCTGGAAGAGGAGGATACTCCTGGTCTGGTGGAGGAAGGAAGGCACCTCCTCGCTCATCTTCCTCTTTTCCCTCCTGTCACCAGTCCTCTTTGACAGTTTTCTCCTGTGGCCTGTCACACATTCTCTTAACAGGAAAAAAAAAAAAAAGAAAAAAAAAAAAAAGAAAAATGTTACAATAATAATAATAATAATAATAGCAGATGCTTGCACAGGTGGGTTTCCTGTGCGGAGCAGTGGACCCGTGGCCGGCCCTATCTCTCTCTTTGGAGATGTGCAAGCAGTTTTTAAATTGCATGGACGTTCAAGTTGCACGAAAGGCGAATGACTACAAGTAACTCAGGCGCTTTCTCTTGTTTTTATTTTTGGAGGCCACGTTAAAAAAAAAGAAGGAAGAAAAATTATTTAGAAAACAACAACAACAACAACAAAGGATCAACAATCGCTGGGCAGCTTTGGCTCGGTGGGGAGGCCACAGGTCCTCTGAGAGCCACCCTCCGCCTTACCCATGGTTGAAGGTTTGCACCCCAAATGTACTGCAGGCTTTTCCCTGTATGTGGGGATGCACAGGGGCTGAGGGCCCTGTGCCTTTATGGCTGAGCATTGTGGTGTTGGGGAGCAGAGGTCCCAGCCCCAGATCTGGCTCTGGTGGTGGTTGGTGGAGGGAGCAGTGTGCAGGTTTGGGGCAGAGCTGAGCACTGTGCTGCGAGCACAAAGGTTCAGAGGTTGTGTTTTGTGGTTTTTATGTCTGGAGAAGTTTCGGTGCAGAGTGGCCCAGATAGCCTGCTGGAGGCGAACAATTAGACTCCTACTGCTGCAGCCCCCAGAGAACTTGCCTCCCTCGGACCACCCTTGCCTTGATAGCTATAATATATATAGGAGCTATACTGACGAAATACTGTAAGCTAACAAAATTTAAAGGAGGAAAAAAAGGTTAAATTGACACTCTGAAAATATTTATTTTTTTGCCATATTTTGCTTTCCGCGCATCGATTCTCCCCCTTGTTCTATCTGCCTTCCCCCGCCCTGGGGGTAAACACCTGCACATCAGAAGCGAATTGGGTGCAAGGGAAGCGCCGATGGGGCGTGCAGGTGCCACATGGGGGACATGCGTGTGACCGTGTGTGTGTGTGTGTGTGTGCACGAGAGAGCGACGGCGTGGGCGCGGAGGGGCTGGCGTGGCCGGAGGCTGGTTGGTGTATGGCAGGTGATGGATGCGTAGCGGGGATTTGGGTGCGAGACTGTGGTGGGATGCGTGGAGGACGGAGCCTTCTCCCCCTCCCGGCTCCCCCTATCCACATGGATGCAAAGACCTTTTCATATTTTATCTTTTTATTTTTTAATGATGTTTCTAAAGCGATTCCCTCCTTCTGCGAAATTCAAGCGAGATGAGAGATGATCTCACCCGTCATCTCCTCACCCTGCCGGTAACCGATTAGAGGAAACACTGTGTTTATAGATATATAAATATATATTTTTTTGAAAGTCTCTATTTTTCAGACTTGGTTTTCTCACTGCTAAGAAAGAAAAGAGATGATAATAATGTAATTTTATTTTAATCTACTGCCTCGGTGCTTGAGTCTCCCCTTCACCTTCCCGTCCCATAGGGCAAAGCAGATCGGAGCACCCAGAGGTACTGGTAGCATCACGCCTGCTTCAAGGCTCCACAATGATGCTCAAGCTGGAGATATAGCCTGTGTCTGAATGGCAAACGTTAACCATTGTGTAGTTTTTAACATAGAGTTTCCAATGATGTCAGCGGGCATTTGTCAGCTCCCCTTAAGGCACTTTCCTTCTTTATCTCCTTTTAAAAGTTACTTTTTTTTTTGGCTGTAACTCCCCACCAGTTGGGTTGTCGGGGACCCAGTACCGTGTCAATATTTTTCTTAACAAAAAGGATGGATGAGATCCTTTGGTTTTTCTTTGGCTTTGCCATGCAGTTGCGGTATCAGAGAGTCGAGCTTGTGCGCGTTCACCCTGCTCATGTCCCATTGTAACCACACCACCGGGTGTTCTCTCTCTCACACACACCAACACATCCCTCCTTCCTGCACAAAGAACTGCATATATTCTTGCCAAAGATATCCTTAAAAACGCACTTTTCCCCACATATATATATATATATAATTTTTTTTTTTTTTTTTTTTTTTTTTTTTTTTTTTTTTTTTTTTTTTTGCGTGTGTACATTTGTTGTACGTCACCTTTTTGTGTTGATTTGTTCTTTGGAGAACCTTCCCATTCCCATCCCTCCTCCCTTTGCTGTCGGTGTTGCTGCCTTACAGGAAGGCTCCTGGGGGTTTCCCATCTGACCCGGTAATTATCTGGGGGTTTTGTTGTGTCTCTGTCTGCTGGAGGGATGCACCCTTTGTGCAATAAGTTGTTCTTTCCTATTGGATGCAACAAACCAAATGAAGCCAGGTTTTGGTAGTTCTGGATGTAACGCATGCTGATCAAGCATGGAATATCATAGAGTTGTGGAATTGTTGGAGTTGGTAGGGATAGTGGGGAGAAAACCTAGTTCCAGCCCCTCTTGCAGGTTGATGCTGTGGGAAGGGATCCCACAAGCAGAGCCAGGCTTTGTCCCAGCATCCAGGAAACACCTGGATGTGGCCATAGCCTCTGGGCATTGATTTTTTTTTTTTTTTAGCAGTGAAACAGTCAAACCGGAGCACACCCTGCCCAGCAGGTTGGGCAGGTACGGAGCCGGCCGGCCCAAAAACCCAGACGGCATCATCGGCAAATGGAACCCTTCCCGTTGGAGCAGGCAGGGAGATCAGACAGCAGAAGAGCCCGCAGGGGCTTGTTTGATTCCGTTCGTTTGTTTTGCAAATTGCGAGGTTGGGTTGGGGTTACTATTTTTTTTTTTTTTTTCTTCTTTTTCTTAAAAAGGAGAGGGGAAAAAAAAAAAAAAAAAAAAAGGAAACAACCCAACATTTCTGTTGGCGGATCCAGCACTGCCGTGTTTTGTGTGGTTTTTTTCTTTTTCCTGTTGTCTTTGTTACTTTGGGAATGTTACAGATTTATTTGCTAATCAGTGTTAATGAACAGTTCAAGACTTTCAGACTTGCCCCTTTCTGTGTATTTATATAGATGGAAAAGAAATATGTTATATTTTGTATCTTTGTGCCCATGGCGTCGTCGCGCGTGTAAAGATGACTTTGGTTGCACCATGTCTGCGTGTGAATGTGACTCTGCTTTTGTCTTCCCCTTTGTACAGATGTCTGATTCTCCGCAGTTCATTGTATGGCTTTATAAAGTGGTAAAAACAAAAAATCAGTTATATAAAATATACTGTTGCTTGGAATGCCCGCTTGGTGTCCGGGTCGCTCGGAACATATCTCACATTCTAAGGGAGCACGGAAATAAATGTTCTATTCTTTTTGCATGGGGGGGGGGGGGGGGGGGGAAGCCCAACAACCACCATGGGGGTGCTGTGTTTTCTGCAGCTGTGCCCCCCCAGTCTTCAAAGTTGGGCTGGGGGAGGTGTAACTACAGTGCTGCTCACCAGATGTGGGTTAACTGGGGAATGTTGGGGCTGCTGTGTGACTCTGGCTCTGTTCTGGCCTTTGTTTGACAAAGGGGGTCCCTCTTTACTGGTGCTCCCTTTGAGTAGTGGGGGCTCATTGCATCCTGTTATCCCTGGCACTGAGGGTGGTGATGAACAATGTTCCCTCCACCCCCATGTCACCATTAGGGCTGAGCTCTGTGCTCCTCAAACTCCATTCACTGCCCCTTTAGGGACAGTCCTGCTCCCCCATTCCTGGCAAAACAAAGTAGTCCCCCCTCCCCAAGTAGCATCCCTGCCTTTTCCCGGGCTTAGAGAGTGATTCCCAGCATCAATCAGAGCCCCCAGCTCTCTGCTCTGTTCCTTCCCTTCCTTACTGAGTTGGTGGCCAAGCCCCGGCCCCCGGGATGGATTGAGTTTAATTAGACAAGAAATATCAGCCAGAGCAGCAGCAGTTTCTCTGGCGCCAGTACTGCTGCGGCTCACAGGCTCTGAGCTTCTCCTGGGAGCCGGCAGCACTAAAAATACCTCCTGCCTTCCTCTGAAATAGCTGTGGGGCGAGGAGCGGATGGAGGGGGCTGCTCAGAGGACCCCGTGCTGAGGGGCCTGTGCAGAGGTGGAGGGGTAAAACAAGTATGGGGAAGAAAGAGGATGGTTATGGGCACCCCGAAACCAGCAGTAGGGATGAAGGTGGGTGTGTTGTGCACCAGGGGATGAGAGTGGCTTGCTGTAAGCCAGCAAACACCATGCCTTCCTGCTCCCTCTCTGCTTTTTTTTTTTTTTTTTTTTTTTTTTTTTTTTTTTCTGCAGTTAATTCCCCATTTCCTTTCCAAAATTCCTCGGGAGCTTCTGGTTTGTGTTTTTCCTCAACATGTTCTTATCTGCCGCCCGCGCTCTCTCGCTGGGCTGCACAGTGCTGGTGTTTCAGGGCTCCTTCTCTGCAGACTGCAGCTGTCCCCTGGCCAGGCTGGTGACCCTGGTGTCACCATCACCAGGTACCACCAGATCCAGCCAGGAGCCTCTATTGCCTCCCTATTGCCCACCACGCCCCTTCCTTCAGGTTCCTAAAGCTGAGATGTTTTTTCTCCTTATCTTAGCTCCTGCTCAGCTGTCTTGGGGCCACCCAGGAGAGTTTCTTGGGGGGGTTCTCTGCTGCCCACCTGCAGAAGGCAGGGATGAGCACGCTGGGGTAAAACCAGGTACTGCTGGTGGGGAGGAGGGCACTTTCTTCTTCTTTCTCATTTACCCTCTCCCAGACTTGATCACAGTGGTGGAACCCCTCAGTGGTGTTCCCACGGGAACAGAAGATGTGACCCAGCCCAGCCTTTCATGGGCATCATTTGTAGGCTGAGAGCCAGCTGGCATCTCCGGGGTGGAATGGGTGCAAAGTATCCTACATAGGCAACACATACAGCACCAAAGTTCATCCATGTCGACAATGCCAAACCCAAGAGGATAAAGCCCTGCCCCTGGAGACACTCAAGGTTGGGCTGGAAGGGCACTGAGCACCTGATCAAGCTGGTGTCCCTGTTCATTGCAGGGGGGTTGGACTAGATGGCCTTTAAGAGCCCCTTCCAACCCGAGTGATTCTATGGTTCTATGATTCTAAGCCTGTTATTGAGTTGCTGGTGAGAAAAAAAACATCACTGAAACAGCTCTAGGGGTATCATCGTCATCTTGGGGAAGTGTCACCGCTTGGAGGTGGGCACAGACATGATCTGTGGTGCAGCAGTTACCCATTCTCCATGGCCACAGTGAACAGAAAATGACAACGAAAAGGATCAGGGTTAAATACTAAAGGAAGAGGGATCGTATGGCCTTCTGCTATCGTTCACCTGGAGAGGGAGTGGAGCTGAAACTCCGGGGGTGACTGAGGAAAGGGAAAAGAGGGGCTGTGCGCCGGGTCCTGTCGGAGCAGGGCGGCGGTGGGAGGTCCCTGGGAGCCGGGCGTGGGTATAGGACCGCGCTGTACTCTGCCTTGTGAGGTTCGGGCTCCATCTACAGGGAGGTGCCTCCAAGAGGCGGATGGAGCCCTTGGGCTGACGCATGCCCAAAACGGGCCTGGCAGGAGCTGACGTCTTCTTGCCTGTTCGCGGCTTCTGCAGCTTTTCTCTTCTGAACTGTGCTCCCGTCCTGCACTGGTGGGAAGAGCTCAGGTGCAGACAGATCTGTATGTTGCTGCACCAAGGGGCTCGGAGCATGCAGGACCGAGGTGCAACCTGGAGCTAGTTGCAGGATGCTCCAGCGCTGCTGACCCCTGGCTGTGGGCTCTTCACAGCCTCTGCTAAAGCTCACCCATGGGCAGGGTGCCCCCGCCAAACAGCCTCAGCTCCCACGGGACTGATGCTCCCAGCGGAGGACTGTGGTTATTGCAAACATGAAGTCCTGGGCTCAAGTGCTGAAGCCTAGAGGATCCCCCAGGGGATGCAGCCTGTGGCAGGTGATCAAAGTAATATCGGGTCAAAGTCTCATCAAGGCAGCCTAATTCACATGCTTAGGTGTGATAAAGCCGCACGAGGCACCTCTATTCTCCCTAGTTAGAAGAGGCTCAATCATATCCTCATCCTTTCACCTGCCAGCAATTGTGGGCGTGAAGTGGTAACAAGTCCAGCCTGGTCCACTTACCTTAATAAAAGCAGTATTTAGTAAAGGTATAGGAAGCCCCTTGTTTGCAGTCCCTCTGCCCTAGCCCAGGATAAGGAAAGCTTTTAATGCTTCCTCTGTGCCTTTATTTTCTCCCTCATTCATGCTCTACCTCCTGTCTGTATTGAGCTGCAGTGCTGATGGACTCCAGTTGGATGCATCCTTGCCTTCGTGGTGGGATAACCAAGAGGGACTAAACTCTTCCTCATTGCAGCCCCTTGCTCCTAGGGAGATTTGCACCCTCCTGGCTCTCACCCTGCCTTTCCACCATTCCGTTACTCTGATGGCAGCTGGATCCAGCAGAAAGTTCTCAGCTGATGGTAAGTAAGATAGTGTTTATCTCCAAAACTGGGCTCTTCCTTTTGGATGTAGGACTCTCTCCTTCCATATTTCTGCCAGTTAGGCTGAAGGGACAGAGGGGTACATCTGTCCTGATGATACTGGGACAGCTGTGTGACTGTGGTGGCAGTTTTCTATTCCTGGTGGTTGGGGTTCTCCTCTGAGTTTTGCTCCAAGTTGGGGAGTTTGTAGTTAAGTATGGAGCCTGTAACCATGCCAGACAGCCTGGATGGTCCCTGGAGAGGGATGTGCAAAGCACACACAGGTATGCTTGCATGCATCTATACTCAGTACAGAGCAGAAATGCCCCTATGGTCTCTTTTTTCCCATCTCTGTTAAGTCTGTGTTGCAGCACTACCCACTCTTTACTCCCCCCTTCGTTCTGTAAGAAAGAAAAACAGGAGTAGAGGAATGCAATATTTGCAAGCTCATTGTTTCCAGCCTCCATCAACTGGATAAAACAAGCCACCAGCGAGCAGCTTCTCGTGACTGTGCACAGAGCCCTTGCCAGAAGAACAGGGCTGTAATGAAAGCCGTATGCAGGAATGAGCAGGAATTCAGCAGTGCTTTCAGCAGAGCTCTGCTGGGATGTGCTGCAGCCACTTGGGAGAGCCGTGGAGAAGGGTGATTTGTGGCTGAATGTCCAGCTAACACTGAGGCAATCTGGAAGGGCTTTGGTTTATGTGGGCTCCCTCTCTGGGCTGAGATTTTGCAAGTGCAGTGGGATGGCAGGGCAAAAACAAGGAGGAAAAGCTCTGGTGGGGTGGGAACAAATAGTTGCAGTGACTCAGGGTATGGTCTTTGTATTTTTTTTTTCCCATATGAGACAGCTTGGATTGATCTACTTGAGATACTGGCACCACCTTTGGACTTGGTCCCTCTAGGATTTTACTGTGGGATTTGAATTACCTTCATGAATGCATAGAATAGCTTCCAAAGTGCCACAGATTTGCCTGACTCTGGCTCGTTGTGGGTGTTCAAACCCTATGGCCCTGATCACCCCACCTGAAATCTCTCCTTCAAATTATACAGTCAGGTTAATTCCTTCCAGCTTTGCTTTGTGCTCCTTACTTCCCTTGTACTCATTCAGGGGAGGTAAAAAGGAGGTCTGTGTTCACGGTTTGGCCAATACTATCTTCTAAAGACCTTTACAAGCATACCCACAGCTCTTATTTGTAGCACCCTGGGAACCTCACTCCTCAGTGATGGTACTCAGGGCCCTCCATTGAGAGGAGTGGGGAGAGGCTGTTGGTAGGGGTAGCAATACCCTGGGAGCACTGGAAAGATTTGTAGGACATTCCTGGGATGTGTGGAGCAGACAAGATGACATTTTGGCACTGTGCCTCTTGGTAAGATGTGAGGAGAAGAAGAAACTTGTGCCAAGGTCCTATTTTGAAGCAGCCCTCTCGAGCCCTTTGATACAGATAGTATCCCTGGGGATAGGGTTTCACACTTCTTTATAGCTCACGCTCCCATGGGAGAGAAATCCCAGCCTTGCTCAGGCTGGCTGCTGTCTGCCTCGGCTGCTGGGCAGCAGGCAATGGCTGTCCTTCATCCCTAAGGGCCCTGGCCTCAGCCATCCTATGTGCTCCCACAAGGAGAAAATGCTAGATGATCTTTGTGGTCTTTTCTAATCTATCATTGATTCAGTGACCGTGAGCTTCCACTGGGCCCTGCTACGTGTTCCACTTCACACTGCTGGGAGATGTGGAGCTTTTCCCAAATGACCATGTAGAGCAAGGAGCATGAACCGAGGACGCTCACCACCAGGTCTCCAAGCTCAGCAACCTGCTGTCCCATCTCTGCTCTCTCCTTCATTTGGACCAAGTGCCATCTCAGAGGTCTCTTTGGGGACCATGAGCTGGAGATGCCAAAGGATTTGGTAATGCAAGATCCCAAGGCAACGAAAAAGATTTGAGCTCTTGGAGCAGCTTCCCTCCTGTCCTACCCATTTTCTCTCTCCCCCCCCCCCCCTTTTTTTTTTTTTTTTTTTTTTTTTTTTTTTAATCTCTGGATGATCAGAGATCTCCCCATCACATTTCATAAAATCATTAAGGTTGGAAAAGACCTCTAAGATCATCCAGTCCAACAATCAGTCTATCACCACCATATCCACTCGCCATGTCCCTCAGTTCCACAAACGTCTCCAGCTGTGTGGGACCTTTCATTACTCAGGGAAGAAAACTGCATGTGTAAGATGCTCAGCTCCAGACCTGGTCCTCCTCCCAGCCTAGATGCTCTTTGCACTGTGGGCTCATACCACTAGAGGTCGGCCGGTCCCTACCGATGGGGCCGCTGGAAGGAGGAGGAAGGGGCAGCAGGCCAAAAGGACTTGGCTGATGGAGCCTTGTGTGTGTGGATATGACAGATACTTCCTCTCCTATTGACATTTCTCCCGGCCTCAGGCCAGCTTTCCAGGCTTGGTGCTGCTCCTCATATGGATCGGTGTATTTGACACGCAAGAAGAAAGGCAGGTTTTTAAGGGCAAGAGAGTGCTGGGACAGCTGGAGTGCCAGCTTTTCCTGGAAAATAATGAGAGAAAAAAGAAAGATTCGTGCAGTCAGCCAGTGCACACAGAGCTCTGGCAGTTCTGTCGCTGGAAAGGTGAAGAGTTATCCTCAGCCTCACAGAGGGGGGCTCGGTGCTGGTTGAACTCTGCACGTTGCTCAGTGATCCACAGGAACTGGTGACTTCTTGTGGTGTCCTCAGGACCTTGTGCTGAGTGTGAAAGCTGTAAGGGCTGAGTCCCTTCTGCTGTCAGTGCACTCAGCACTAGAAGGGTGGCCAGGGAGGTTAATGAAGATCCAGCTCCTGGTTTGCTTGTTTCTGTCCATCTACAGAGAAGGGGAAGAGGTTGGGTTAGCATAGCTTGCAGCTCTACTGAGTGCTCTGTACTGGTGGTGAGGGCGTGGGAGCTGGCATGTTGCAATTAAACAGCAGGTATTAGTCCAGCAAAATTGTGAACAGAAGGTGATGAGTTGGTTGTGAGTTCTGTGTTAATGGGATAAGGACAAGACCTTTGGTACACCAGATGCTGTCCCCAAAGCCCAGCAGCCCTCCTGCCTGGTTGTCGTGTGCCCTTCTTGTAGGTGCTGTATACCCATGCAAGGTCAGATAGGCCCAATGCTTTATAAGACCCTAAGATTAAATTGTGCTGAGACTACAGCACAGGTAGCATATTGGTCCAGGACCCAGCCACTTTCCACCATGGCTGGAGATGGGCTACAGGCCACACCATAGGCAACCCAGACACCACACCAGTCTTTCTCTGTGGTTTTTGAAGTCCAAGGATCCTCTCCCTTCCTCTGGGACATGACCCCAAATGTCTGCCTACAGCTGGATTCAGCTGAGAGAAGTCTGGCTTTACTTTTATTTCTTTACGGGATGCTTGTGTGCTTGCACATCTGAGCTTCTATCTATTACTGTCTGGTTTCTCTGCTGCCATGCAGGATGCTGCACGCTTGCACTGTCCACAAACTATGCTTCAATGAAAAGCCCATAGAATGACTTTCACCTGATTCTCTGGTCTCAGGGAGTTATTGGAAGGTATCGTACTTCCTTCATTTACCTGTCCAAGCTTTAGGTCACTGTGGGAGCAAATTGCTCAGAGGATGTGTCTCAGTCCCCTGGGCAGCAGCCAGCCCTGATTCCATCCAGATGCTCTCCAAATGGTTTTCAGCTGTCTCCTTGATGAGAACAGCTTGGTACCTAACACCCAGCTCAGTGCGTGGCTCAGACAGGCTGCTCCCCGCCAGGGCTTCCAAGAACTCTGCGATCCAGCGGCATCCTCCAGTCGCCAGGCATTCGGCCCTGCCAAATCTTCTCTGAGGAGACGGTGATGACAGAGTTCACTTTACGGGAGGGGAGAAGCAAGCCTACCTCCAAGCACAGAGACCCAGCCAGCTGTGGACAAGTGGGTGAATGGAGCTACAAAGCTCTGGAAAATCAGAGCTCTGTGTTGCATGTGGCCATTCCAGCAATGGAGGGAACTCACTGGATGGAAGTCAGCCTTCTGCTGCTCCTAACTTCAAAAAGAGCCGAGCTGTAGCTGGTTTGAACTCAATATCTCAGTTCTTCCATTTGTTACCTAGAAGAGGCCAATTTTTATAATTTTTGGAAACTCATTTCATGTAATCATAACCCTACGGTACACGAAAAAAAATACTTTATATAAATATTGATGTGTTTTGTGACACAAAAACCAGATACAGTATATGGAAAATATAACCTTCTTCCCTCTGGAAATGGCTTGGGATTATCTACTTCTTGTTCTTGTAACTCCTTCTCTACATGTCTTTGCTTCGAGGGTGATTTACTGCAAATATCTCTGTGTTCCTTTTGCCATATTGATTCATAAGAAATCCTTTCACAATGAAATCATTTTTTCCATGAACAACAACAAAAAAAGTCAGAAGATGAAGAATATTATTGTAACAGGAAAATGGTTAGGACAAAGAAAGCTTATAATTTTGTAAACAGAGGTTGGGAGGAGGCTTTTGGGATTGAGTTTCTGGGCAGCGAGTCAGAGGGTTTTTCTTTTCTTATTTTGAAGACTCTATTGGCAATGTCTACAACCCAGAAAGGAATAAATATAAACAAATTTCCCTTGCAACGCAGCTCTGATAGCTCAATTAGCAGAATGGATAATCTGACGAAGGATGTGCCCAAGAGCAGTGATGGCTTGGGAGAAGTGTTTTAAAGGTCTTGACATCCCTGACACTTTGCCAGAGAGGATTTAGCTCGATGCTGTCCTCTGCTGCTGAATATTTAAGTGACCAAAGCCAGATGATTTCATGCCACCAATGTGATGGGGTCACCCATTCTGAAGGGCAAAGAAATGATGAGGAGAGCACTTTCCAACTAAAATGAAAGTTTGAGAGTTAAAATTCTTTTCTTTTCTTTTTTTTTTCCCTTGGAAGATAAGGCAACAATCTCCCCTCCCATTAGTCACAGTGAGTAAATGGGTGAAGTGGCTGATGGTGGTGGAAAGGAATTATATTTGGCTAAGAAAAGTAGTTCATGGTATTTGCAAACACTTAGCAAAGCAGGTGATTACTGTTGTTTTGCTTGCTGAAACCATTCTTCTCTTTTGGACAGCCTAACATCTTTTAGTGGAACAATCAGAAAAATGTGCAGGAAATTGTGAAATTTTTTTCTGCTATTTTTGTCCAGTTTTACCATTGCCAGTGATGACCAATTTGGTTTCTAAACATTGCCACTCTGCTGGGATAGCTTATAGGGAAGGCATGTGTGGAACGGCTTCTCCCACAGGAACCGTTTTTAGTTGCCTGTGAATCCTCAGCTTCAGCATGTTTTGGCACCAGGGAATGTGGAGAGAAACTAGCAAGCAGTTTCTGGGCAGCTCCATGCAGCTCACCTGGAACTGATTTTAAAGGGACTCATAGTCAGCTGATGTAAATCAATGCAGCTCCATCTTTGCTCTGTTGAGTTCTTTTCCTAAAGTCTTATATCTGGGCAGGAAAAAGGTCTGCATGTCACGCCTACTGCCCTGTATGTGCCTCCTGAGGCTGTGTGCTCTAGAGCTGTTGCAGATACTCATGAACTCTGAGTTTTTCTTTCAGGTTTCTATCCCAATGAGGAAGGCAGGTATTTGGCTGGGAGATTTTACTTGTGCACAGAAAAAAACCTGCTTGGGTAGGACCAGGGAAATGCCTTTCTGGGGCACAAGCCACTTCTAGGTTCGATGCCAATGACACTTTTGGAGCTGCTGATCTGGAGCTCCAGTTTTTAAGCTCTGGCTTTGGTTTCACAGTTTTTGTGAGCTGCTTTGGAAAAGCCTCAAACCTTCTCATCCAGGTCCACCACCTCCTTTCCCAGCTGTGAAAATAACCCAGAGTGGGTACAGAGAGCTACACCCTCTCCCCTTCCCGTGGATCTCAGCAGATGTGATGGATGGTGGAAACCAACCCTGTGGAGGTGTCAACGGAATTTGGCTTCAGAAGGAACTTGGTTTATTCTGCCATTCATTGGGCTGTGATTGCTGCCTGACAATTGGCAAAAGCAGCTCATTCCATTCAACCAACAGTAAAACTCTAGATCTTTCTCTGTGCTCCTCTACTTCCTCTACTTGGAGGTCTTTTCAACAGTGTGTTTTCTGGCTGGCCAGAAAGTGAAGCTTCAAACAGGTGATGAGGG
The DNA here is from genome assembly GCF_019238085.1 of Lagopus leucura. NCBI lineage: Eukaryota > Metazoa > Chordata > Aves > Galliformes > Phasianidae > Lagopus > Lagopus leucura. The sequence goes on along the minus strand of NW_024962273.1, from coordinate 14,151,278 downwards.
CTGGCTCCAGTTCAGATAGATATGGGGACAATGAGTCTTAGATCAGTTTGGCAAGCATGACAAGTCACATTGTTCCTTGCCTTTTGCTCTCTTTCCTGCTGATGTCATTTGTTGAGGTCAACTGTTTCTTCTAATGTGGATCTCATTAGCTGGAGGAGGAAATGGCACTTCCATTGTTGATGGCTGTCAGATTCCTGTGCTATCTTCATCCATCCCAAATCACAGCTGATGCATCTGAATTTGGCCTGAAAATACAGCTGCAGTGGGCACTTTGAAAGAGAGCAGGGGAAGCTGCACTGGTGAGGTCTTCATGGCTTTCCCCCTCCAGCTCCTTTTCCAGCTGTAGTCCCAGTGAGATGCAACAGAGCAATGAGGCTAAACGAAGATTCTCTCAGTCATCCCAAGCTCCTTCATCTTGCACTTTGAACATCCTTGGAAATGGTGACGTTCTGATCTGTGAGGCCAGGCTGCCTAGCCTGCTTCCCAAAGTTGTAGGCTCTGACTCCAAGTTGATGGTTTTCCTTGCCCACTCTCCTGTCATCACTTGTGAATCAACACCCGGGGCTTCTAAGGGAGAGATAAAAATATTGTAATGCATATAATTGAGCAGCACCATAATATAGGTACAGGGAAATCCCATGATAATGCATTTTGAGTCCAGGCTAGTGGTTTGGAAAAGGTTTGTCAGCTTTGGATGGCTTTCAGGCTCTGTTCTACTAACAAGATCCCTGCTCATGTCATAAGATGTCTCTTAGTGGAGCTGACAGGCGACATGAGTTCGTGGTCAGAGCACTTCCTCATAATTGCCTTGACTTTACCCACGACCCCATTCAGGCCTGAACCACCCATGGAACTCCACATTTCCTGAAGCATCTCTCCAACTCACTTGCCTCTAGCTCTAGGAAATGGGGCTGTTCAAGTAGGAATAAAGCCGGTGTTTGCAGAGCATCCTGCAGCAGGACTGCCTCCAGCAGGTGCTGCCTGGCCACCTCCCTAACACTTCCATCCTTGTCCCTGTGATGGCCAAAGTTGCAGCAGTCCCTTTGCTTCCACAAGCTGGTCCATGGAATCTGACCTCTGGGGTTTGCAGTGGTGGTAGGGACCTTGCTCTTGTCTCACTTGTGTAGACAGAAGAGGAATGTGGAGGGAGAGAAAACCCGCAGGGGTGGAGCTCAGATCTCTAATGACCCTTGCTTTGGGGCCAGCTGGGGAGCTGGTAGCTGGCTGTGAGGACTTGCATGACTTTGCTTGCTCATCTGAAACAGTTCCCTTCAGTCCACTCCTAGCCCCCTAGTTCTGCTGTCCCCATACTTCCCACTCTGCCATGTGCCTGTCTCACTGTCTGCACAGATGCTTCTGGGCATCTGAGTGAGCAGCATGTTCCTGCCTGCAGAATGCAGCCCTGCAGTGGTGTTGCAAACAGCTGGTTGGGAAGCACAGAGCCACATTTCAAATGTAGACCCCCAAGTAGGGTCAGATATGGGGGGTTTGCACAGGTGGGAGCATTCAGGTCCAGGACATAAAGATTATAATTCAGGATAGCTGTCTCTCCTCGTGGGACTGGAACACCGTCTGAGATCAAAAGCCTTGCTTCTTCTCCCATTGCCTTCAGTTTCCTTCTCCAGAGACTTTCTCTTTTTACATTCCTTCTTATTTAGCACAGTTTCTGCCCTTCAGCCTAGCCTAGTGGCCCTTGCAGCGTGTGCTGCATCATTAATTATTAGCGAAGATGTTGACATCTGCCGAATTTCTTTCTGGGTACCTGCATTAATTCAGGATGAACTTTGATTCTAAGCAGAAACTGCTGATCACCTAGAAGGAGCCCTGAAAACCTCACATGGAAGGAGGAGGCCCTCACAGGAGGAGGCAGGATGGCCTCAAGTTGTGCCAGAGGAGGTTCAGGATGGATATTAGAAAAAACAACTTCTAAGAAACAGTGGTGAGGGATTGGCAGAGGCTGCCCAGTAAAGTAGTGGAGTCACTATCCCCAGAGGTGTTCAATAAATGTGGAGATGTGGTGCTGACGGCATTGTTTAGTGGGCAGTATTCGTGGTAGGTGAATGATTGGATTGGATGATCTCAGAGATCTTTTCCAACCTTAACGGTTCTATGATTCTGAACGCTGAGATGTGTTGTCAATGCCTATCAAAGTCTTAGAACATTGCATTAATGAAGTGGCAAAGTTGATGTTAGGGTGAATTTCTCCATGCTCTCCAAGAGATTTTCATGAATTGTGATTTCTTGCTTGGGCTCTTCATCTGATTGCATGGCCAAGGCACGCAAAAGCCATGGAAAACCACATTTCTATCACTTTCTTAGGCATTGCTGGAAACTGTAAAGTAAGGAAAGATGATGAGATGTATGTGGATAGCAAGGCATGGGTAAAAGCAAACTTCTCAGGGTTTAGCATGGTGCAAATGAGAACGACAAGTCAAGAAATGATAGAACGAGCAGTATCAAAGGAGAGACAGAGGGATGGGTGCAAAGAACACTGTGAGTGGAGGAGAGAGGTGGGGAAGAGCAACAGAGCAGGAGGTGGATGGCTGGTAGAAGTAGTGGGATGGAGAGATGTGAGGGCACCAATTGTTCTTGAGGTAGAAGAGGAGTAGTAGGCAGCATATGCAGTACTCTTTTGCAGCTAATATGGGAAAGTGGCAGCAAATGGGTTGGGAGAACTTCAGTCTCCTCTTGAGACAATAATGGTAATTTGTTAGAAGAATGTCACTTCTTTGCTTTCAAAACCCATCCCATCCCCACATAGGACAGCATGGAACATGCTGAAACCCAGCTGCAGAGAAAGGCACCCTACCAAGGAGTACCTGGGAAGCTGGCAAAGTTGTGGCTGGGAAATATCTCCCAGGAGCAGATGCCTTTAAAGGAAAATAAAGAAATAAAACAACTCAAATCCTACATGCTATAGGAGGAAAGCAGAGAAGCCCCTTCAGCTATTGAAACTGCCTTGTCAGCATCCATGAGTGGTTGGCTGGCTTGCTGGCTCTGACAAAAATTGATTGGGACCATGTGGCAGTCAAGACAGAAGAGGGTGGGAGGGTGCCAAGTTTTCCTACGTGTGTGTGTGTGTGTGTGAGTGTGTATTTATTATCCCATCTCTTCTGCAGTTCCCTGTGTGACTGGTGCCAGCAAGCTGTGGAGATGTGGCCTTTCCCTGGAATGAGGAATGCGTCAAGGAAAGTGCGGTTGCATATACTTATGAACATATGGAGGCCCTGGAGTCACGCCACATGGTTTGCCACTAATTGAAATAGGCTGGCTAACCTCTGATTGTGGCCACCAGGAGCAACCCTGGGGGAGGGCATCGCATGGAATGGGCGCAGTCTTTCTTTCAAAGCATGACTCCTCATATCCTGATGTATTGTGAATGGATGGCATAAGCTGGGTCTAGGTTGAGGGGCTCCTTCTACATTTGGAGTGCTTGGCTCTTCCTCCAGGCACCTTGCCTCTGGATTCCCTTAGCGTCTCTTTAACTCTTCACTCCTTGAAGAACTTAGTCTGTTCTTAAGAAACAACTGTGGGAAAGCACCGAGGGGAGGATCCTCAGAACATCTGTGAATTTGCCAGATACCCTACTGCAAACCTGTAGAGCTCTACTGGATTCCTCAGGCCATCTGCATGTGTCCAGGTTTGAGGCATCTCCAGACCCACGTCCATAGAAAAGAGACAATGAGATAAAACTGAGACAAGATCTGAATTACTTGTGCAGTGAGGATGTAATGTGTAAGGAACAAAGAAAGACTGTGTTTTTCTAGAAGGAAAATCCACAGGAACAGAGGAATTTACATAGGGAATTTCTAGAAATAAAATGGGATGCCACTGTTACAAGGGAAACTAGGCTTTTAAATTAAGGGTTCTGAAAAGTCTCAAACCCTAACATCTAGAATATGCTGCTCTTGCATCAACTGATCAGAAACAAAAGGCTTCCCATGTGGTTAATTGTTTGGGTATAAAGGTAAACAACATGATTTTCTATCTTATTTATGGTTCTTGTAACAAGCTGAGGGAGTTTTTTCCTTGAGTTGTTCTAGGAATTTGCTTACTGAAAAAGAATAACATCTGATTTTGATGTATGACATTGTTAAAATATTTTAATGTAGGCTTAAAGTGTTTTCTAAAACATACACAGGCTGACCCATTCATCATCAGGCACTCAAGATGTGCCCAAACTATTTCAGGGTACGTCACTAGTGATGGTGTGAAGATATACTTTGCAGTTATTTCACTCCATCTTCCTTGGGCTGTTGGGTCTTAGGTAGAGCTCTAACTTTCCACTTAAAGCTATCAGCATCTGAAATCAAATTTCACAGTGCCTTTGAATGGAGAAGAACATATAAACATCACTACAAATATGTATATTGGGAAGCAGCTGAAAATTCCTACATGCCTACAACCACCCTTATTTAATCTTTATGTCCCACTGATCTAAGAGATGAGAGACAGCAGCTGGACAATGGGGTAAAAGAGAAGGGGGAGGTGACAAAGATTGGGGGACCAATAAAAATGATGGGACATGCAACTCCCAGCTGGCAGGGGATGGTAAGCACAGCTTGCCAACACACGTTACACTTAATAAACCACAGTATTTCCTTTATCATTAAAAACATTGGATGATATAAAATAAAAAAAGCCAATAACCTCTATTCCTCTTTCTTGTCACACACATTTGTGCCAGTTCTGTAAGGAGGTCAGGGAAGGAAAAGGCTTGTTGGCATAGCTGCATGAGGAAGCCCAGGATAAAGTAGCAGAGGTGGCATTCCAGGCATTAACATGTGAGGAGGATTGAATGTATGATGGGAAGCAGCAGGTGGGATCAGCAATCAATTCCTCTGCTGTTTATGGCCACGCACTGACTGGTGGGTTGTGCTTGTGTTAGGATGGCACAGTGGTACTGTGAATGATGGCCTGCAGCATCTAGTCTGAGATGCTTTCCAACCTTATTTAATTTGCTTTTCTTTAAACACTGCTTTATGTTCCAAAGGAAATTGCACTGCATCTATAAGTACATGTTTTCTAGGCATATGGATTCCTTTACAGTAGAGCCTGTGGGATGAAAAGCAAACAAACAACAACAACAAAAAAAGCAAAAATGAGATGAGTGTGCCCAAATCTGCATCGTTCTTCTGGGGTTTGAGAATTATATGGATTTTTCCTCTACTACTTTCTGAACAGGGTCTCCATAAGCCTTCCCTGCTAATGACCTCAGATGTCATAAGCACAGGTAGGACGAGAGGGAACGGTGTCAAGTTGTGCCAGAGGAGGTTCAGGTTGAATATTAGGGAAAATTTCTTCTCAGAAAGAGCAGTGAGGTGTTGGAACAGGCTGCTGAGGGAAGTGGTGGAATCATCATCCCTGGAGGTGTTCAAGAACTGTGGAGATGTGGTCAGAGTCTGGAGTGGTCACAGGCATGGGTAAATGGTTGGACTGGATGATCTTATTAGTCTTACCAACCTTAATGATTCTATGATTCCGTGTTCTGCATTGTAACATCTTTTGGGAAATCTCGATCCATCCCTGTCCCAGCCTGAACAGATGATACACTGAAGGATAAAGGGATTAGAAGGGCTTTTCTTTTCAAAATATGATGCCTAGGGATGCTCTAAATCATGGTGTGAACAAGGGTGCCTTGTAGGTGAGCACCTCTGTGGATTCTCTGAAGCCTTGTAAAAGTTTGAGCTCATGCAGCAGTGGATGTTTTTATTACACTTCTCCCTCTCTTTTTTTCTCCACTTGACCAAAAAATTTCACAAAACTCATTGGCAGTTCCTATTTTGGATACCTATGTACTCTTTTGCTATATTTTCTTAAAACTGGACTGTGAGTTAAAAAGCTGCTAGGAAGGACCAGACAAATGCATTGGCAGACTTAAAGGCACTGTGATCTCACATGCCTGGTTTCCTAAGTAAACCTGTCTGAAAGCCCCAGGGATCCTTAGTGCATCATCTGTTACTTCCATCAGCCTTTTTTTTTTTTTTTTTTTTGAATGCAGGGCTGTGATTTCTCCCAGAGCAAATGGGACCTGGCATCTTGTTAGAAAGATTTATTTGTAGTGACCTGTACAATATTCATATATCTCTCTGGAAACAGCAAAAAGGAAAGGTAGCTTTTTTCTTTCCACATTTCTGGCTACTTTAAGCCCAATGATAGAGGCAGCTAAGCTTGCTTGCAGAGCCTGCACTAAAACTGCTGCAGCTCACCACAACTCCTGCAGCTTTCTGATAGCTCAGCAGCCGCAGGACACGCTCCCTCCGCTGTGTGACACCAGGAAAACAGTCCTCTGGCACTCTCTTGTGTCTGGAGACTTCCCCATCAGCTCTATTTTGGATTCACTTGCAGGAAAAGTCCCTGCAGAACGAGTTCAAACTCCAAGCTGGCTCAGGAGGTGCTTTCTGCCAGAAACTTCCCCTGAGAGATTTGAGAAACAAACAAACCAAGCAGCCCTCACAACATCCTTATGACAAACAAACAAACAAACAAACATGCACACACTGTGTTCCTGAATGGCATTTGACCCTGCTCTCTAGGGCCTGGAGATGGAGTTTGTGATTAACACAGAGCATTTGTATCAGGGTGAATACTTGAAGCAAACTGCAGAGCACTGACTGCTTCCCTAGGGAGGGGTAAGAGGAAAGCTCTAGCAAAATCTGTTTCATGGGTTCAGCCCATCTAAAACAGAATGGGAACAGCAGGTCGTTCCTAAAGGAACAGCCAGTGCTTGTTTCCTTCGCCTTTGCATGGAAGGGTGTGGGACAAAGAAAGACATCATGAACAAAAGACCTGGCAAATGAGTAAACAAGCCTGGCAGCTGCTTGTGCCAGACGTAAGCACGCATGAGGCGCCTGGTTGGTACATGTGACCAAGGGGTTGTTGCACGGGTATAAAAGGTTGTAAGCACGTGCAGAGGGGGTCTTCATTCTGCACCAGCAGCGGAGTCCGTGACTCTCCTGGCGCAGAAGGGTGCTAGACATTCAAACGCTGTGTCTCTGCTCCTGAGCTGAAGGTCCACCTTCTCTTGCAGCAGAAGCAGCCCAGACCTTGAGGCCATCCACGGCCATACTCCTGATGTGCCTACAGCCAGCTGCAACTCCTGGGGAACCCAAAGGAAGGACACAGCTGTTCTCACTGTGCCCTTGGAGATATCTGAATCAAGTAAGCTGACTCCCTGGAGGATGCACAATGATGGAGAAGGGAGTGAAATTTAACTTTCTTGCAAGCACTTTCAGGAAAGAAGAATTCAGGTTAATCCATTCCTGGGGGACCCAGTTCCAAGGAAGGCCACTTGCCTTTAAAGGGCACGTCCATACAGAGGTTTGACACAGGTTGTTGGAGCGAACACACAAATTAAAGCAGGTGGCCTTTACTGATTAGCAAGTGCAGGTGGAGCCATGCCTACAGCTCTCTCACAAAGGGTAAGGAGCCAAACTGCAGGTTGCCCCTCAAGTGCTGATGTCTGTGCAAAGATGTTATGCGTTGGTTTCAATATTCTCCTTACCAATAATAAAGCACCCATAGAAGAAACACAATTTCTTCTACTCTATCTAAATATGCTGTGACATTGTGGATGTTACTGAGAAATATGGTTGAACACCCTGTGACTATTTTGACTTATTATATACATGTAGAAAAGACACTAACAGGGGACCTCATGCAGGTCTAGCAGAAGTGCTTGGAGATTACTCCTCTCAGCTGAGGTGAAGGAAATGATTTTGTAAGCTGTTCTATCACAAAACCAATGCTTTACTGAAATCACTCCTAATGCCCCCCTAACTCCAGCTTCTTCATACAGAAGTTCCTCTATACCCATGTGATAGACCTGGAGCTACTGATTAATTGCCTCAGTGAGCCTCACCTGGGACCACCACAACCCTCCACCCACGCTGGAAGAGCCCCATTTAAGCTCAGCCCCAGGCTTCTGAGCTTTTTTTTTGAGTTCCAGCGTTGGTGTGCCTGCATCTTGTCCTGTGTCCTGGATGGACTATAGACCTCTGCTCCAGGTAACTGTTTTCCTATGTTTATTTCTTAAATGTATATTTTAGCTTGTAAATCTAGTCCTGTTTTGTTTTTATTTTGGTTGTTGCTTTTATATGATGCTGGTTTGTTTTATTTTCTATGTAGAAAGCTTTCTGTGGATATATTTGGAGGATTTCCTGCATTGGATTGGGATTTCCTGTAATATATTCAGTGAAAATCTTGATGTTTCTGCATGTAGGATTTTTGTTGACAGCGTAGTTGTGGACTTTATGACCTTTTGTTGGGGCAGTCCTGGGATGAGGAATCTCTGGTGCAGTTTGTGCTTTGTGACCAGAGACCACAAGTGTGTCTTACTGCTCTGTGAAATGCAGGATTTAGCAGGCAAGGCTTTATTGTGTTGGATTCTTGTATATTTGTTCTGCAATGCTGGTTCTTGTACTATGCTTTTGTGTTGTGGCCATTCTTGGATTGTAGATGTTGGTCTGTTGGTATCCCACTGTTGTGGGGTGGAGGAAAAAGTGATGGAAATGAAGGCCAGGAGAGAGTCCTTAGTCTAACTGAGGCTGCTAACAGTGTGTGCTGTGGGTGCTGGGCAAGGCTGAAAGTGAGGATGAGGCAGATAGATAAGTGATTTCTGTTGGGAGGCAAGGCAAGTGGGTATGGCAACAAAAGGCTGTACAGGCATGGATAGAAGTTGCAGGGATAAATAAATGAATAAGCGGTATGTGGATGGGTGATGTGGGAAGAGCTGATCGATGTCACCATCAGAGACTTTGTATCTACCCTGTACCATGCCCCATCCAGACCCTGAGCCTTAGTTGATGTTGCCCTTTTTGGGGCAGACAGGAGATAAGCAGATGTGGAGCACACACACTGGATATTATAATAACACAGTGGTTATAGACAATTGCTTAATGGGGACCAGATGGTCAGTTTTATTTTAAGTTGCCCTTTAACAACGTTCCCATCTAAGCTGTGTTTTTTAAGTAATAGGTTTTTAATGAGATGCCCATAAGATCTTACAACACATCGGGTTTTAATCATGGTGGCCTATTTAAATGGCAGTGTATGTCTTTAGCACTCCTGCATTTTTATGGTGTTTAATTCCTTCCCACCACTGTTCCTTACTCCTAACCTCAAATGGGCTGTGTCAAAGGGATTGTTCCTCCCAGCAATGGATGCTGCCCCTGCTGAACCCATCTGTGCCTTTCTACACTGGAACTGGGGATGGACCTCCTTCCAGGAGAGATGCTGCTCTGTGGGTACAGGGAGCTTTCCCTGGAGCCAGAGCAGCCTTGTAGGGGAATGATGGTGGTTGGAGAGGAGCACTGTGTGTATGTTTAGCACAGATCTAAGGCCCTGCTCTCCTTCCTCCCCCAGCCCCCAATGATGGGGCATACATCCTGCAGACACATGGAGTCAGTAATTTGTGGTGAGCTCCGCCGCCTCATAGCGGATGGAGGGGCCTCAGTACAGCTGGGAATGAGACAGACACGAGAAAGTGGCAGCTAGGGGAACGAAGTTTGGCTGGTAAAGAGGCAGAAGTAGAAAAAACTTGGAATACTAACTTGCTGGAGATGACTCTTGCTGGGAAGGTGGCTTCTCTGAAGCACTGGAAGATGCTCCTTCATGCCCACAGCACCTGGTTCATGGATGGTGCCAAGAAAGGGGCTGGATTGCTTGGCTTTGCACTTTGGTGGTGTGAGACAGAGCTGATGAGCTCAGCCCATTCCCTGAAGCCAAGGCTTGCTGGTTTTATTTCATCTTATTGCTGCAAGGCAAGGGTGGCAGCTTGAGAAACTTTGTCTCAGCTGATGGTTCTGTTTGGGCACATCAGGAATGTCCCCAGGGCAAATGAGAGTGCTTGAAATGGTCTTGCAAAAAAAAAAAAAAAAAAGGGGGGGGGCTGTAACAAATTGGGTGGTGATGTCAATGCCAGCGTTGCTGGGACCTGAGCTTTGCAGCAGCAATAGTGCTCTTCTGGAAAAATGAGCCATGGAAAAGCTGGAAGGAAATCTCAGTGCTAACAGAGCAGGACCTCTGGCTGAGTGGCTCTGAGTCCAGCTGTGCCATAGATCCGTGCAGCAGCTTGTTGTTCTCTGCTTTTTTGATGATGAAAGCGTTGCACCATTTTGTCTTGTCTTGTGGGAAGAAAGGAAGAACCTGCTTCTCATCAGTGACCAAGACCACCAGGCGTAGCCCTGAGGCTTGTCGCGTGTTATCTTGTTATGCTTTGAGGTTGTGTCCTCTGTCTGGATGCTTTTCACACATTCAGCAGAATTTTGCATCTTTGAGATGTCTCCTCTTTGAGCAAACTCACTGTAAAGGATTTATGGACTCCAGAGCGGCAGAGGGAGGGAAAGACAGTGTGACATGTGGGTGATGAGACTGAGTTAGCCCATTCATCTAGAGAACGATGTTAAAACTAAAAGGCACATTGCAAAATAGGAGGGATTGGAAGGTGGGGTTCACAGGAAGCCTGGCAGCCACTGGAATCTTTGATTGCTTGGTTTTGGAAATATAAAGCAAAGCTGTCAACAAACAATAGAATATGAGCCCTTGCCACCCACCCATCTGTTTTATCCAGAGAATAGAGATGTGGAAACTTTCCCTTTCTGTCATTGTTCCAATGGAAACGGTTTGCCCCCTTGACCCTCATCAGTATGGATGCATCGTGTATGTAATTGAACTGCTGGACAAAAGCTTTTTCCTTTCCTAGCCAAAAATCTTTCCACTGCAGTTTGGCTTGAACATAGCGATGCCCTGACTCTTTGCCGTGCTTGGACTGATTCGCTTCATTTATTTTTTGCTGTTTGGGTGTGCTCTGATGCTGCTGCCACTGACCACGTTGTGCCTCACCATCCAAGCTGTCATTCTGCTCTGTGTCAGAAGGGGACAGGGCAGTACGTTGGGTATCACACTGCCTTACAGCTGGCTCTCTCTGGTTTCTCAGAGGGCTTTGGTTCCTGCTGAAACATGTTCCACAACTGAAGTTCTTCAAATGGTGTCTGATTAGGGCTGAACTCCTCATTGTCCATGGAGACATGTGTGGTGCTCTGGTTCCCACCTTGATGATGCAAGTTGCTTGGCTGGTGGAACTTGCTGTGACAGCTGAGGTTCTGTTTGTGTTACATACAGGGGATGTAACAGAGAACAGACACCAGAAACTTTTATGAACAAAGCAGCTTGTAACATGGTGAAGCACAGATGTGCATGTTCATCATGTCACCTGAGGGAGCTTGTAAGCACTCTGAAGAATGTCTGTATTTGTAACCTCTCCTTCAAATCTGTCTGCACTCATGGGTCGGTTGCTGTCTGTTGTGACTGACCGCTGGGATGGAGTGTGCTGGGGAGATGCAGCTAACAGACATATAAGGAGGACTGGAGTTTGTACTGACAAGCTTGGCAGGTTCTTGAGACAGGTCTTGACTGTACACATATAAACAGGAAGATGTGAAATCTTTTGGCACCTGAAGTGGACTGGGGAGGCTCTGGAGAGCTGGGTTCTGTTCTTGGTCTGGCTGTTTATCTGGTCTCATCAGAGTGATTTCTTAAAACATGCCTTGCCTCAGTTTCCCCAGCCTTCTCCTGCAGTCAAATCACAACCATATTGACAGCCTCCTTGCAGATGGTGATGATTGAGATAACTGGTGGTGTGTTGGCAGACATTCCTGTGGCATTCAAACCAGATGGCCTCTGTCTGTGTCCTTAGTTCAACATACATCTTAGATGGAAATGGGCAACATGTTTTTCCCAGGGGGACTTCTGGACCCCTTCCAAACACAGCTGAAAGCCGTTCCCCAGGCCCTTGCACAAGGCTGCACTCACCAAGGGCCAGCTGCCTGGCTCTAAGCTTCTGACTCCATTCCTGGGCCTTGTCTGATCCTATGTCCTTCCTCTGTCTATGCCAGGATCTTGTCCAGGGCTAAATGACTGCAAGATCACAATGACATTGTTGCCTTGCCATATTCTGGAGGTTACTATCCTCAGCTTTGAATAGGGTTTAGGAGTTCAGGTGGAGGAAGGCAGAGTTGAGTTGGAATCTGTCCCGTCTGAGAGGCTCCTGTGCTTGGGGCAAAGGTGAAGAAGAGATTGTTTCCTCCATTGAATCAAACCATTCTATTGCAAGTTCAGTGGCGTGGCAGGATGAACGCATACTCGGAAACATTTGGAGCTGCATGACAGAAGAGTAAAGTAATGAGATCTCAGGCATCAGTGGAGAGATCATCCTGGGAGCCAGGGAGGAATTAGCTCCTTCCTCTACTCCTTTCAGCCACACAAAATTGGCCAGGTGCACTGTGGCAGTTTATTGCTTCCCTCTGAAGCATTAACTTTTGGCTGCTATCAGAGAAAGGATATCAGCATGCTGGTTTGGGATGGAAGCCTCCATTCTTGTGAGTGGAAGTGCCAATATTTCATACAATAAGAGTATACTGGGTCTGGAAAAGTATTATTGCCTCAATGAATTTACTTCTCCCAGGAAAAGTCCCTCTCCATCACTTCCTACCTGCCATGTTGCTGAGTGGGTGTTTGCAGAGCATAGGAACAGATGATCCTGAACCTTGTCTGATCCCTGTTAGCCACTTTAGCTGTGTATCTGAGCTCCTTTGGCCCTGTTGGGGTCCATTCAGAGTTTAGCTGAACTGATTCCAGTACTTTGAAGTACTTCCTTGCAAGGGAAAGTCTGTGCTTATGTTGTGGGTTCAAGTCTATGAGAAGTTCAGGGTATTTCACTCTTCTCACTCTCTTGTTTTTTTGACCTCCTCAGACATTCTGTTGTTTTCTGTCCTGCGAGTCAGCCTGTGTTGGTGTTGCTGTATAGGAGCTGATAGAGTTACTCCCAGGCTCAATGTTTATTTTCTCTGCATTAGACTAAAAAGAAGCAGGTTATTGCCCCTACATCATGACTGTGCATAGTTCTCATGTGCTTTAGTACAGCCTTTCAAAAATACGTAACAAACTCTTTGGGGAAAACTATATGACCTGATTGATTTTTCACCTGCAAATTTCATGGCTTTTGAGTTTTCCTCCCAGCTGTGTTGTGAAACTGCAGATCAAGTTGGTTGGTCACTGGACCGTCACATTGCCTTACTTAGGTAAAAAGAGCAAACACTAGAAATAAAACTCTGCAGATAGTTCATCTCCAGCCCTGAATCTCTGCAATCTGCTCACCCATCAAAGTGGGATCTCCTAGAGATAAGCTCATGGTCTTCTGCTAAAGAGCAAAGGGTAAAACTGCTTCATATCACTTCTAGATTATTTAAGAAGGATAATCAAACCCACTCCACTGTGACTGGAGGTAGAAATACCTCGAAAGTGATTCAAGGGTGGAAATATGTGCATGTCTGTGGTGGCCTTGTTGCCACGTTTCAAGGAGAGGGATGGCTTCAACCACAGAACAAAGGAAGGCCAAATGAGAAATGGGATGTGTGACTGGCAATTGGTGAATGTGGTGAGTGGTGTTTGGAATGGAGGAAGGGAGAGTAGGTACAGAAAAACAAAAGCTGGGTTTGGAGGAAGAAGGGTTGGCTTGCCATGTAATTTTTTTCTTCCCCAGTGCTCCCCAGCTCTAATTTGTACAATATAAATAATTAAAAGCTGTACAGTCCCAGTGCTAATCCTTGTGGTATTCCACAAGCAACTTCCTTCCCACTTAGAAAGGATTCCATTGAGAATTGTCTGATGGTTCTGGCTCTGCAGCCAACTTTTCCATTCCCTTCCACGAGTCACTGAGTAGGACCTGAGCTCCCTCTTCCCTTTGTTCAGCCTTTCCCAAAATGCGGGGCAGAGAAATCCCAGTATGGAAGGGCTATTTCCTCTAGCCCTAGAGCTAGATGTGCTTGAGACAGACCTGGAGGGAAGAGGATGGAAACTGATTTCTGAAACCAGCTTACGCCGTACCACATCCATCTGGGCACATAAATCAGTTCTGCAACAGTTGTGCCATGCCACAGCAGTTGAAATTGGAGAGTCCAAATTGATATGGCAGTGTGGCATTGTCCCAGAAGCACAGGGTGCTAATGGAGACCAATTTAACCTTTTCATATGCATGCTGTGGGAACTGCAGTAATAGGATGGTTACTTTGGAATAATGCAGGAGTCATTTTTTCTTCCTTTTCCTGTACTATTGGGCTAGGTATGCTTTGTTGTCACTGGGAATATGGGTTTAGAAGGGGTTATGGAGGCATGTTCAGCTCTGTGTCATGTATCCTGTGTATAAAATGGAAGATTTCCATGGTGCTTTGGGCAAGGCTGAGTACTTCTGGTCTGACAAGAGTTGGGATGCAACTCTGAAAAAGTCTTTGTATCTATGGTCTGTGTTTCTTAGGGATGGGGACACAAGTTTTAGGCAATCTCAGAGAGAGAGCCAAACCTTGAATATTATCAGCCATGTGTTTGGAATAGCACAGATAAGTGTTGATGCCAACATTTTGCAACGGGGGAAGGAGGAAAGAAAAGCACGTCTGTGGAGAGTAGTTGCAAAAGCTGAAGGGGGGCTTTTTCACACAAGAAATTATGATTATGAGCAAGGAGAGGGTTATCATGCATTCAGATATTCAGGACCCTTGTTCTGCTCAGGCTTTCTCAGAGAGAGGGAGTAAATTCCTACTGCTGAGTTAGAGATTAGGGGTCAAGAATTTGATATGAACTGGCTCAATTGCAAGAAGGGTTTTCAACAGCAAGCTTGAAAATCATGTATTGTTTCAGCAGCCAGATCTACAGGACTGCACCAACCAACCTTCTGCTGCCTGTATTACTCTCTGTTCTTCCCGATGTATTTCTGTCCAAAGCAGAATAGCTCAGGAGTTTGGTTTTTCATCTAGGACAACAGATTGTGGTATGAACAGTGGAACACAAACTGGCTACTGACACTGAATAAGAAAGTGATAGTCTCTGTGCATCAGGGCTCCTCTGAGCTTTGTGTAGATGGTTGGGCCACGGTATCATCCCTAAAGATGCGATAGGTATTTGGAGAACCAAATATTCAAGTAGCCTGTCCTGTGGGAAGGGTACATCTTTGATTTAAAGAAGAATCAGGTGCATATTTTGCTAGGTTACATTCCAGATCATAGTCTGTCACCAACAACAGGGCAAGATCTGTTAGACCAGCAATGTCTCTTGCATTCCCTGCCATTTAAACATTTGGCAAAGCAAAAATAAGACAAAGGCAGTATCTTTTGACTGAGGATTCAGATAGGACGTTAGTGAGGTCAGCCATAAATGGAAGCACATCGGTGTTTCTGTGGTGAGGACAATACAACTGATTCCATAAAAACCCAGGAGGTGTGCCGCTGTTGCATGCTCTGGCCAGCCGCCGCTAATGAATCATCCAGCTCCTGGATCATTCCCATGAAGGGGATGGAAAATGGATCCCATCCAGAGATCTTGGGAGTTCATTGCAATGTGATAACCCTGTTTACTACTTTAAGAGCTCCAGAAGTTCAGGAGGTGCTGGCAGAACATCTGCTTACTGCAGGATCTTGCCAGCCACTCTTTGGAGATGATATCTGGGCTTCGTTTGTCCACTTCATATGCCTCAAACAGTGTGATGCAATGTCCTGAGGAAGAGTAAATGGATTTGGGAGGACATAACTCTGCTTCACTTCCTGATGGAAAGATGGGAAATTGACCTGAGCCCTGCAATCCTGACTGGGGGATGTCTTTACAGTCATCTCGTGCTGTGTTCACTGCTACAGCCATGTAGTGACCTAAAAATCACAATTATCCTCGATGTCCTGAGCAGAGTTGCAGTCGGAGTCCTTAGAAGAACAGAGGGATCCCAGTGATGTGGTGGGGAGGAGCAAAAGGTGCTTGGGTAGGGCTTGCCTCCAGCCTGCTGTGTGCTCCTCCATGCCCCGCTGCCCAGGGAAGAGATGCTGGAAGAAAGAGGACTCTGTGGCTGTTCTAGGGGAGCAAACGTATCATTTAAGGTCAGCCCTGGTGCCATTTGGAGTGAAGCTCGTATTTCCTCAACTGAAACAGCGAGTTCTGAATGTAATTACAGGATTAAAGGCGTGTTCTGGGGCTGAGCACATGATTTATAAGCAAAGGTTACACTTTCAGACTGTTTACAATGTGCTCTTAGCCCTGCTTAACCCTTTCTTTGCTTAAAACAAATGTTTGTGCAGTGTAGCCATGGCAGAAGCTGGGATAATTTTCCAGATACAAGGGAAATTCAAATACTTTTATTTCTGTTCTGATTGTCATGGATGATAGTGATAAGAAGTTGAAGGGTAAAGAAGACACTTGTGGTCCCCAGTGGGGGTAGGTCAGTGAGCTGTTCGGTATGTTCATTCCTCAGCAGGGGAAATCTGATCTCTGGAGAGAAAACAACCAGAATTTTGTACTCTTTTTGAATGCGTAGCATTTGCAGTGATTAAATGAGGCACAAAGAGTGGGCCACCTGAATGTAGGCTCATCCTTGTTCTGAAGACTCCAAATGAAGGAAAATCTGTTGTAGCCCCAGTGATCTTATTCTAAAAGGGAGGGTACGATATTCGAAATTCCCATTTTATATCCAGAAAGTGGTCAAATCTTGTAAACAGCCATCAGCTTTATGGGTGGCTGTCCCACTTTCCTGTTTACCATAGCATTTCTTTAAGAGCTGTAGTGATTTCTAAGCTACAAACCTCCCACTTGCTGCTATGTTAGGTGGAACTGCACTTGCTGATGACCTATGGGTTACATTTTTCCATGCAGGGCACAGATTAGAACCAACATTCTTTTCGTGTAGTTTGTAATTTGCTGTTTTCAGATGGTATGAGATAGTAAAACAACTCAAGTATTTTGTTGCAGGTTCAGGGCTGTGAGTTCAGCTTCTTCTTTGCACTTATTGCAAAGGCTCCCTGCCAAACTGGGAGTCAGGTGGTACCGTGTTGTTCTATCTGCAGGTCAGAAGTAGTGTGATGTGAAATCAGGCATGCGTGGTGTTGAGTGCTCAATGCACGTAGTTCTGGCCATAAAGGAGATATACCTTTCATAGGGGAAAAAAAGGTCTGAAAAGAAGCATCTGCTGTTTACAAGTGGGAATGGGATTTATTTACTTTCTTTCCTTCTTTCTTCCCTTGAAGATGAACTTTGTCTCCTACGTAACATTTCTGGAGCTGCTTCTATACTTAGGGAAGAAATGGTTCTCTCCATGCCCTGTCTTTCTCTGTAGTCTTTTTGAAATGAGGGTGATGGACTATGGTTAACACAATCTTGCAAGAAGCAAAAACGAGAGGAGAGATACAGGCCTGGGAATTCATGTGGCTACTGGGCCAAATTGATGTCATGCTATCAAATGTGAGAATACTGGTGTGGAATTGATGCCTAGAGCATTTTATTGTCTGCTTAATGTGTGTTATCTTCCTTGTATTCTTATCCATAAATCATTTTTCATTTATCTGGAAAGCCTTGCCATTTTTATCCAAGATAAAGAACATTGTCAACACTAAGAGAGGGGCTATATGTCATGCTCTCTTTTTCTGTTTAGGTTGTTCAGGCCTGACTAACTGACAACACCAAAGTTGTATGCAGTTCCCAATATCCCATTCATAGATAGGCTTGCCATACTTTGGGTGTGTTTGTTGTAGGGGCCATGCTGACCCAGGTCAGTCCTGGTAGGGCTTATTAGGAAGGTTGCAGCTTTATGCTGTATCTACCTGGTCCCTGAACACCTGGATGGGAATGTAAGAGTTTCTCAAGAATTTAGAAGTTAGCCATTCTTGGCTTAAGTTGAGGCATTGCTCAGCTATTTTTGTTGGCTTGGCATGACTCCAACCATCTAGTCACCCGTCTATTTTGTTACTATAGCACCAGTCCCACTAGAAGCCTAGAATGCCAGATTGCAATCAGGAAGACCTGGACTTCCAAGGAATGATGAAGCAGAGATGAGAAACCCTGTAATTTGTGTGCCAGGGTAATGTTGTCATTGCCATAAGCTTGAAACTTTGGCTGCTAATAACCAGCTGAACAGTGGTAGTTGGTTGCATGTGGAAGTGGTTTTTAAAAGGACCACATGCACGGTCTTGTAATCTATGAACAAAGAAGGAAAGGAAAGCTGGGGTGAGGGGAGGGAAGGGAAAAGCTGTTCTCCTGAAGATGATGACTATGCAAAAAATAGGGTTTACAGTTAATATCAGCTGAATGCATGTTTCTAGTACAATGATGTAGTTACAAGAGCTGACACAAAATCCTTTGAGTTACAGATGCATAAAGGAACTTGTATATTACATCAAATAGAACTAAAGAAAACAATGCTCTGCTTGCAGAACTAAAGTGAGGAGATCAGAAGTGGATAGGAAGATGCTTTCTGTGCAACCCTCATTCAGACATGGTGGCGTAGGACTTTCCTCTGAGGTCCTTAAAGAACTTGGTGCACAAGTGAACGTAGCTCCCTGGTGATTGCACAAGTGATGGCTCAGCTCTCCTAATGTTCAGCTCTAGAATGATTGCTTGATAGTGTGCTAAGCCAGAGCATGAGTGTTTCCAAGTGATTGCCAGAAACTGAAAAACATAGGGGGACTGCTAGTGGAAGAATCTTCAGATGGCATCGCCCACCTTGATGCTCTCCTACCTGGTGTGGAATGAATTTCAGCTTCCAATTGCCCCCCTCTTAGTTGGTGGCATTGATAACCTGATGGCATGCTGAGTTGGTACATTCCTTCTCTGAACCTACAGGCCAAATGGGATGCAGAGTGGTTAGGTCATGGGTAGTAGTGAAAGCCCTTTATATGCCATAGGGATGAGCACCAGCATTACTTCTCCCTTTCTGGAGGGGAAATTCTTGGAGGCCTGTGGTATCTGCTGATGACCAGTAAGCCAGGGCTCTTGCAAGCCTTCTGGTGGCGTGCTGGTGGAGGGGGAGGACGATCTTGTGGCTCAGCTGGTAGTCTGGGTCTTGGAAGCTGTGATTTGACTTCTTGGCTCTGTTGCTGGCTCCCAGCAGGCAAGGCTTGGAGTGGCACTCTAGTTCTGCTCCCCCAACTGCTCCTTGTATGGTATCATGTTATTTTAAAACCCCAACCCAGCTGCAATAAAATACTTCATATTACATGGCAACCCACAGTTCTGCTTGTCTTCAGTGGGTAATTTGCAAGGGAACATAGGCCCCAACCAAAAAATCTGAAGCCCCTGACATTGGTGTCTGAACACTGCAGCTTTTGTGCTGTTGGAAATGAGGTGCTGCAGTGGTTGAGTCAGCGATCTCTGATAATGCTTTTGTGGTGAAACTTCCTTCTTTGCCCAGAGTTTGCATAAAGACTGCTCAGTACTCCACTCTCCCTTAATGCCACAAAGTACAGCTTGAGTTAGAGCTCAGCTTGAAATGAAGCTCAGCATCTTCCACAATGGGGTGCACAGATCTGGGTGAGGTAGGGTTCTCCCTTAAAGTATAGGAGAAATGAGCAGTTGGAGAATATTATTTTTAATTATCTATTGATCTGGAGCGAACCTTCAATAACCTGATTAATTCCCTACCTAACTCCTGTCTACTTTTAATATAGGGGTTTAAATAGCTCCAGATAAGTGTAACATCTTGCACCAGCAAGTTTACTGTCTCAAGCAAGACACAGTAGGCAGATATGGAGAGATGAGCACAAAACAATATGCTCTCGAGCTTTTCATGAAGATCTTTGAGTATCTTTGTCTTGCAGAAATATAGGGAAGGATTTGTCAGGGCTGCTTCTTACAGCCACACCTGGATTACAGCACTCTGCCTTGAGCATTCTTTTGGCAGAGAGGTACTGCCAAAGTGGGAAGGAAGGCAAACAAAAGCTGGAAGTAAACTGGAGAATGCAATGTGTTGATGGTTAGACTAGATGATTATAGTGTTTTTTCCCAACCTTTATGATTCTGTAAACTTGTGGAAAAATGATGAGAAAAATCAACAAATTGCATGACAGTTGACTGGAGAGAGATGTCACAAAGCTATGCAGTCAAAAAGGGGCATAAGCTTATTCAGAAGGTGATGAGAATCCGAAAAAGAGTATAGTTTAAGGAAGAGGTGTAATACACATGTGGCTTGGTGACGAAGACAATCTTCTGGTATAAACTGAGTCAGCATCTGTGAAAATTAAATGGGACAAGGGATATTTTGCAACTGGTGCTGGGACGTGCCATGGCTCTTGTTTTTCAGCGTGTGAGTTGTGGCCCCACTGAGGTGGGATGAGGCTAAGCCTTCCCAGCAGAGGCTGCTAAATGTGATCCTACCTAAAGTATAAAAAATGAGCTGAGAGGTCTGAAAGGTAGCTGAAAGGGCAACAAAGCCTTGTCCACACGGATAGAAGCAGAATGCAGATTTCCTGTCATTATATTTTCTGCAGAAACCCTCTCTTTTCTAGGGAACTACCATCATTTGAACTATTTTAAGACCAAACTGGATTAAGCTCTAGGAAATATACAGTAAGAAGCTGTCCCAAGACTGGCAGGGAAAGATGCCAGCTGGTCAAAGCCTTTTCAGTAATGTCACCATTTGTATGAATGTTTATACTTTGTAGCCAGCCTTGTGGACAATCAAGAAAAGGCTTGGCTGAGATGTGGGCTATCATTATTGGTCTAGACATTGGATTGACTCCACATCATAAAAATCTGAAAGATGGAGAGAGATGTATGGAGCATTTATTTGCAGAATGTAGAGGGTGTTCTATGAATCTGTAAAGGTGACCAGCCAAAAGAAAAGAAGGAAATGCCTGTTCATCTATGGCTCACAGTTTCTCTGAGTGGTTGCATGTCAGTCACTGGGAGACCAGTCAGCAGCTCCATTCCAATGCACATTCTCCTACTTAACAAAAAACAGCAGTAGCTCAGTTTTCTTCTCTGGCTTTTTTTTTTTTTTGAGTGCCTGTGACCAGTTCCTGTCAGGTGATGCTTAGCACTTCCAAAAAATTTCTAGCCAGGGTGGATAGGTCTGACCACTGGAGGGGGGCAGTGTCTTACCTCCATTGTATACCCATACAAGGTAGAGGAAAGTTGGAAGGGGAGCCAAGGGGATGCGAGTCATCAGTAGCCACTCAACCATGTCAAGCAGTGTTGGGGACCTGGAGATAAATCTAAGATAAATGGGAACCTGATCTCTTCTCCCGTTTGGCCTCCTCCTTGGCTTTGGGGAGTGAGTTGTTAGCACTCAGTGGCAAAATCCCTGGTTCAGGTGCTTGTTTTTAATTTTCTATTTCCACTATGTTGGTTAGCAAAACTTCCACCTAGGAAGATGTCCAAGATTTGCTTGGGGTGAATGACGTCAGCCTGATCTCATCTCTGCTCTATTATCAGTGCCGGTTGTCTCTGGCTTCAGTCTTAACTCGTTCAGATAACCGCATACGCTCTCCTTTGGGACTCAGGAGTCCTGCCGTCAGCCTTGCCAGCAACCACCCTATCTAGTTGTTATTCGTGCTAACAAGGAAACAGGAAGAAGCAAACTAGGGCAGACTGAAACTTAGGAAGAGCTTTACCTCTCTTGGTCCACTTACTGGACTCCATGTCTTGTCCCACGAGGATTTCTTTGGCAGTGCTATTTACTTAACTACTCTTAAAACCGTCTTTTGTCCTGGGAAATGGTGCTGGTGGATGGCTGCATTAATGTTAGGACAAAGTATCTTTAGGTCAAAGTCAGCAGATTATGTGACATAATCTTGCCCTATGCTTTATGGCTCTCACTAGTTTCTACCTACACTGTGAATCTGGTGTGGTGGGGTGGAGGTGTCCTTTCTAAATAGGTTTGTGTTAGATGGTGGTGTGTTGTGAAAGTGTAGACTTATGCTCTGCAGCAGTGGAAGTAGATACTATCTTGACCTGGTCCAGGTGGTGAATTTCATCCAAATGATGAATTCTATACCTGTTCCTACAATGCTTGATCTCAGGCTTCTTCAACAAAGGTGATCAGAACCAGAGAAGAGCTTTTGTGAGAGCACTCTACAGCTGGGAAACAGTGTGGCCAACAGAATTTAGTAGAGATCTATAAAGGCAGGAAAGCTACGAAGGAAGCAAGCAAGAAAGCAAACATAGTGAAAACAAGCACAGAAGAATCCCATAAATTAACTGAAGGAATTTGTTCCCATAGGAATCTATGAAGGCTAAAAGTTGGCTTGAATTCATAAATGACTGGAATAATAAAGGACCTCTGAGCACAAAGCAACCGTGTTTGATCATTGGAAGGTGGGAGAGTGCTTCAGGGAGTGTTTCTCCTCTGGGCACCTGCTACTGCCTAATGTCAAAGAAAAGGTACTGGGCTCTTTGGACTGATTGGATCTTATGCTTTAATGAAATCAGCACACTCCTGACTATGGAGCAAGTGCTGAGGATCTGACCCAAAGCATGCTCTTGCAAGGTAGCTTGGAGCAATGCAGAGAAATCAGATTTCACTTGCTTAAAATCAAAACCAGGCTTAGAAAGTAATCCCAGAGCAGGAGCACTGTTCTCCAGGAAAGATTCCAAAACCAACTCATGGCCTTGGAGAATAACATGGCAAACCACCAATAAATAAATAAATAGATAAAGAAATAAATGCAAAACCTGTGTAGAAAGCTCCCTGAACAAATGGCAAAAATATTTCCAGTTTTCAGGCCACCTGCTTGTCATCTATCACTTTGGAAAAAAAGAGTGTTCTTTAAATATTTATATGGGGAAAACAGAGCCACCCTCCTGGGTTTGCATGGTGATTTATGCTGCGGCATTTTCAAGGTCATCTATTGCCTAAATCCTCCGTCTGTCTGAGGCCTGGGTCCTGCAAGGAACCTGATCCCCATGATCCTCCAGATTAGAAGGGCTAGGGTCTGTTTCCATATGTGTCTTAGTGTTGGCATCTGAATTTCAAATGAATTTGCTGATTTCTCAGTCTGTTGTCAGAAACCAACATTCTCCTTTGGCTCCTCCAACAAAAGTTTTTGTATGAGGAGTTCTCAGTTGAGGGGCTTTCAGTGGCAATATTCTGAAAGATGCATCTTGGAGTCTTGTTTCAGGCTCTCATGGCCAGCTCATAATCTCTCCCTGTGGGCTGGAACTTGATACATCCAAGTTGTTTCCTCATTTGTGAGGGGAGGGAATTGTATTCAAGGAGTCTTTCCACTTGGAGAGAATCAGAAATAAGATAAAGTCAGTATTTGTATCTTCCAGTATGTTTTTTTCCTTGTTTTTTGACCTGATGTATAGATGTGATGCTTGGCATAGGAAAGTTTGGGATCAATGGATGAAGAGTAGATTGAGTAGACTGGAAAGATTTGTGCGCTTTCAGGAATGAAACAAGGGAAGCTGAACAAACTGATTTCTTGAGATAATCTCTTTGCCTAAAAACAGGCACTGGACAGGTAAGTGTAACAATCAATTCTGCCCCAGGTGTGATGGTAGGTCTCTGGAGTCCTACTACAATTTGAGTCTTACAAACAGGTCTAACTGTTACAAACAGGTTAATCTCTTCACGGTCTGCTGGAATGTCTAGAAGTTCCCCCCTTTCTAATAACATGCACAAGGTATTCACAGAATAGGCTTCACCTTGGAGCTCTCAGCAAATGTGAAGAAGGGTATGGTCAACTTCAGTGGCACACATAATACCTTTTGCTTGAAGGTTTCAAGGTGTATCATGCTGTATCTTATTTCATCTGCTCAGATGGAAAATATAATGGAAGGGGAACCCCTTGGTCTTTTTTTCCTTTCCTCTTTCTCACACTAATTAGGTGAAAATTTCTTGTCAGTACCTTTTTAGTTTCTCATTAGTGTGCTTGGAAATATACCTGTAGTGGACAGACCTTTCAACACAGGCTTTTGTGTTTCCCTTTGTATAGGGGAAAACAAACTCCACAACACAAATATTAACCCTTTCTGGAATAATGCATCAAGTTGCTGTGAGGTGCAAAGCAAGGGAAAGCTGCACATCAGGTCCCAAGGAACTGACCATGGACAGAGGGAGCAGAGCAGCAAAGGGTACTAAGAGCAGGTGGGAACCAGGTAGCTCTGGAAATTGCCACCTGTAGCTATGACTTTGCCCTCAGCATGGAGGTGGGGCCAGAGAAGGAAGGCATGTGGCTACAAACATATTCTTCCCAGGGCAGTTGTTCATGGATGAGTAAGAAGGATCATACCCTGAGCTCTTCGCTGCATTTCAGCAGAAGGTGCTCTAAGAGTGGGGAGGACTGACAACACATTCTGTTTTATTATGCTTTCTGTATTGTTTTTTTCCTCCCTTACAAAATAGAGCTTTAGAAAAATTGGCTTAATTGGCTGAGTTCAGACTTTGGGCCTTCCAACTGAAGCTGGCAAAAATGAAGGAATTTCTTTGTTCTCAGCATTGCTTTAGCAGGAGAGCTGAAGCAAGTTCAGTGCTCTGGAAGGGAAATGCTGTGGTTGCTTATTCTGTACCCGCTTCTGATAACTGCATAATGTACTGCTATAGGTCTGTCTGAAGCTATAGCTGAATCCTACTTTTAATACCTTATGGATTGAGAATGTATCTACCAGGCTGTGTGTGTCTTGACTGACAGAAGCCCCATAGTGTAGTTGCTATGCTGTGGTCTCCCTATCAACAGATTGCCTGTTTCTTTCCTTGGTTTTGCCCTGGGCCAGATTCATGATAAGTCAGTCACTTTGCCTTCAAAGCTGCAGGTATGTGGAAAAACAAACGAACCATATTCAAATGTGAGGAAGGGGGGAGGTATGAGTCAAATAGAGCTGGCAGGCACCACCCTTTGCCATAAAAACAATGTGTTTTTCCAACCATGCTGGAGGATCTTGCTCTTGATTTAGAATTACGAAGGCCAGCTTTCTGTATAGATGAGCTGTAGGCATGAGGCAATGCAAAATCAGTCTCCTTTCTGTACTCTGATTTAGAGAGACACAGATTCTACTGCTCTTCCTTTGATATGTGCTTTGCTCTGAGCCATCTGCAAATGAAGGAAACATCTAGATGTGGTACTTAGGGATGTAGTTTAATGGCTAATATTGGATGTAGGTGGATGGTTGGACTAATTGATCTTAGAGTTCTTTTCCAACCATTGTGATACTATGATTTGACACTGAATTTCTTCAAAAAAACTGAGGTAGGATAAGATCACAGTTGTGCAGCCTGCTGTGTAAGGCTCCAAAATCCTAGTTAGAGTAGTAGCCAGCATATAAACTGCCCACCTCCTATTTTTATCTTTATCTATGCATGTATTTGGAATTGAGAAGAAGCCAAACAAAATAATCTGAAAGGTTTACTCAGCCATGTTTTAACTTTTAACATCAAGGCTATACCTGGGAAGATAGATTGCTCTTAATTTCTATAATTTCAGATGGAAATCTGAATTGAGAACTCACATTGGACTATAGATCATACACGTATTGCAAGCATTAATGCTTCTAGTATGGCGTTCTCTTTCACTGTGAACACAACTATCAAAGTGAAGCCCAGTCCATATTTTCTTCTACACCAAACCATTCCTTTTGTCTTCTTCACATGCTGGAGCTTCAGCTATTAAAATAGATGGCTGGAGCACAGTACTGGTACAGTCAGGGTGATATGGAGCTGAAGGTGCCCTAGGAATCCATCTCAGAAGTATGGTGAGTGCCATGCACTACCTTTACACAAAACTGCAGTCGTCATAGCAGTGATGCTTCAGGAGATTGGTGTCTACCTCTCCAGAGGGATGTTAGGAATGAGAAATCGTTTCCTCAGGGCACATCACACCAGGGCCTAAATTGGAGGGGTGCTGTGCTCTTGGTGCTGATAGAGGCACCTAAAGATACACTGTGACTGAGATGTTGTTGTGAGTAGGTCTTCCCTGGGAACTGAAGTGCCTGTCCGTGTTTCAGTGGGGCTTGCAGCAGAAGCAGCCTGTGATGTGCCTCAGCCAGCCTTGTTCTGCTGACTTCCCGGGCTCCCCACTTTGTTTTTCCTCTGCTTTGGGATTTGCCCTGGATTGTGCTTGGACTGTGAATGCTTCCAGATGTTCTCAGCCCTCGGGGGGACAGAGGCGTGCCAGGCCCTAATTGGTATGCAAGCAAGACCTGTGCAAGGGGCATATAAAACATTACCTATCCCTTGGCCAACGCCTCCTGCCTGGGGGCCTGCTGGTTGCTAGTGGCAAAGGGGAAGGAAAGTATCACAGCCTGGTGGAACAGTTCCCTTTATTACTGTATCCCTGGGCAAAATGGCTAGTGTGCTAAGTGGCACCTGGATGAAAAGGCAGGAGAATGCAACAGGAGGAAGCAATGAGAAAGCAGTCCAAGCCAAAAGCATTAAAAACCTGAAGGAAAACATTACTTCTCTTGCTGCTGCCAAGTTTATTTCAGTAAGTGGCAACCTGCTGAAGTACGTTCCTTTATAGGGGAGGAATTAGAGAGGACAAGACCTTAAATTCCTCCCATTTGCTCAAGAACTCTAGCAAACACCTCCTCCTCCTTCCCCCTCCTGCTGGTCTGATTTTAAGGAGATTTTAATTTGAGCCCAAAGTGCTGGAACATAGACAGGAAACTGCTTATAATTTGCAAAAGTGTATATAGTTTCATGGAAAAGCAACATATATACCAAATCCTATGCCTTTCAAATTCTTCCCGGCAGCCATCTCTTCTGGCCTCAGGACAATGAAGTCTCTGTGTTCAGGTCTGTTTTCAGTCGAAACGGTCCATGACTGCTCTTTTGTGACCGAACAGAATGCAAGGGCAAGCTGGAGTGAGTGCTCGGTGCCTTAATTGCTTTGGGTCATGTGGCTGCCTCTGCTGCTGCAAGTGGCAAAGCACATGCAACTGAGGAGCATCTTTTCTGCTAAGGGTGGACTTCAAAAAACAAAAACAAAACAAACAAAAAAACAGCCACAGAGTGGAAATTCAGGCCTCTGTTGGAAATCGGAGACAAGGTTCTGTCAGCTTTGACAGGACCAGGATCTCCAGGATCTCAGCTATTGTGCTGTGACGAATGGATATGTGCTTGCATTCATGTTTACTACAGGGTCGTTGTGAGAGATGCCCTTGGCTTCAGCTGCTAAGAAAATTGGGAGTCCAGCCTTTCCACTTGCCCTAGAAAGTCTGAGGCACAAAGACAGAGTAAGCAGACAATGAGTTGCTTGACTGGCAAGCACAAATGTGAGGTTTTGCACGTACAAAGGATTGTTTGTGCAAGCAGAAACTACATGCAGGATGATGAGCATGTGGCCATGACAGCAAGGTCTTCAGAATGAAGAAATCATATCCAAACCCATCACTGTTTTGATTAAGAAAATGAGGGCAACGTTTTGAGTATCGTGTAATTTGGCTTTGGAGTGTAAGGAACTCTCTTGCCTTGGGTAACCAGGAGGCACATTAACTCTTGGACAGTGAGGGCTGCAGGAAGCTGATGATGCTGCTGTTCACATGGGGATGCTTAAAAGAAACCATCCACATAGAAGACATCATTAGAATATAGGCCACATTGCAGCCTGTTCAAACACTGATGGCCAGATACTGTTGGCAAGCAGTAGCCTGGAACCAGATTCTCAGACAGTATAGATGTGCAATTGTGCATGCAAAATGCATGTCTAATTGCTCAACTAATTGCTGTGAAGCTATCAGAATCCCATAAAATGGGGAATAAACAGAGACTTTACTTATTCTTTGCCACTACACTTGTTGTACACTTGTAGTAGTATTTCAACTATGCTAAATATTCATTTGTGCCCTGTGTTAGATATCTCAGGCAAGATATGGATGGACCAGAGCATTGTACGGGTTGTAATGTTATTTGATTTTTTCAGAGGTACTTGACTGAAAACTGAAATCCCAATTTCAAAACCAGCTCTTCAGAGTCCTACCTCCAAGTGCTGGACTTTGTAATGCGATGTAACATAAGTTATTTGCCCAACGGCATCTTAATTTCTATGTTTCCCTCCCTTGTTTTGGAAATTGAGGTTGATTATGCTTAACTATCCTCATCAGTTAGGCACATCACATGTGAGTGAAGTCTCATGTTTTCCATTTGCAAGGAATCCATTTCTCTTCAATTTGCAGTTCCTTTTTGTTGCCACTGAGCTAGATGCCTGCTGTTTAGCTACAGCAACTAATATTTTAATCTGCTGTCTATGACCCCAGCTGCTATCTCTTACTCCACGTGTGCAGGCCTATCTGAAGATGTGTTCAGACTCTGAAGAGGGATGCTTGGTGTTTGTTGCCAATATTTTGTGAGGGAGCAGGCAGGGTTGCTGTTTCGCCTTGAACAGAAGGTGGTGGTATTGAGATTTTGTCTTTCCTTGAAACGCTTCTCCACCTAAGCATAAGCAGAGCATTACCAAGTCATAAGCACCAAATTTAGGA
The DNA here is from genome assembly GCF_019238085.1 of Lagopus leucura. Classification (NCBI taxonomy): domain Eukaryota; kingdom Metazoa; phylum Chordata; class Aves; order Galliformes; family Phasianidae; genus Lagopus; species Lagopus leucura. The sequence goes on along the minus strand of NW_024962273.1, from coordinate 14,123,063 downwards.
ATTTGTAGCACAAATCAAGAACTAGCCACAGAAAGCATTGAAGGTCAGTTGGTGCAATGCACCTGTGCATCACACTACAGCCACGAATCCCTTTCTATGAATCTGTGCTGCTGAGAGCCCAGTCCATCATTCCAAGACGTGTCACAAAAGGTAAAATGTGTATTTAGAAGAGAGGTGAAAAAGAGGTCACACAGCCTTTCAGCATATGGTGAGATCCAGAGGTTCTGCAGCTGGGGGAGAGGACAGTCTCCAGCAGTTTGGGTTTACTGATATGCAGAAGTCAAAAACAATGGGATTTAATGAATCTGGTCCGTTTTAAAGTCAGCATATCCTCTCAGCTGGGCGGAAGTCAGGGGTGTTCATAGTTTTGGACTTGAGAGCAGCCAACTCATGAGTTGGGTCTGCTTCCAGAATTTGGAAGCTTTGGAGCCCCTGGGTGCAGCCCTGTCACTTCTAGTTATCATAATACGGTTCAGATCTCCAAAGAAGCCAAATGGGGCCCAGTTCTCAGCAAAATTCCGATTACGTTTCTGCTGAACAAAAGTCCAGGGACAGTCAGTCCATTTGCAAATATCTGTTATAAGGAGAGAGAAAACTGGATTAAATCCTAGCCCTGGAAAGCTGCAGAATGGGTTTCCTGGTTCTTATTTCCTTAGACTGCCTAACCTTCAGAAATGCATCTGAAATGATACAAGATGTCACGAGGAATGGCTCATTCACTCCATGGGACTTGTACACAAGTCGCCAATTGCAACAAGGTGCTGGTGTTTACTGATAAGATAGATGGCTTCTTGTTGCTCTACTGACATATAGCTGATGATGATGATGCTGTTTTTGTTTTTTTTCCTCTGTGATGGAGTGACTGAAAAAGTGTTCTTGAAAACAATGACAAAAAGGCTGTGGTCCTTCCATGGTGGTGATCTGGAAGTGCTATTTTACCTCTTTTTCATGGTTGGAAAAGGAAAAATAAATCCCTCCTGTTGTAAGCCAGACGCTGTGATCATCCTTTCTTCCTTCCTCTCCCACTCTAAACCATTCAATTCCTGGTATCCAAAGAAAAGTGAAGGCCTTTCAATAAAAATACGTGCCAAGAAAATGTTGCTGAAGCTCTCTAGGTTTTGGTAGGAGACTTTCCATTCAGTCTTCTCTTCTATTGAGCTGAATCGAGAGGTTTGGTATCAGGTTCTTAGAGATCTTTCTGAAACATTTTAAATACAAACAATGAGGTCTTTTGTTACTTTCCATTTCTAGTGGCAATAACTAGTTCTACAGTGCCATTTAGTTAAAATAAATGATGTAACTGTACCCTTTTCTTCTACTTTCAAATAAAGGGTCTTTCCTAGTTGTTCTTTACCCATATTGGCCAGACTTCATCCAAATCAGTTCCATCAAGTGCCCTGTCTTTTCCTGCTGTAGGAACTGTCGAAAGGGCTGAACAGGGTCATAAAGTTTTAACTCCACTGTCACAACTGGAATATCCCACATGCTGGCTCCTGGTGAGTCGATGAAGAGGATTTCTGCAATGGCAGAAATCTGGATTCTGTACCACAGTAGATCCTTCAAGTCCTTGCATTACTGCAGGGATTCAGCATGGCCCCAGCGGTGAAATTTTGTGACAATCAATGGGACTGCTGCAAACCTGCAGGCTAAAGACAGAAGGTGGAGGGAAGTACTTCATTTTTGTTTCTAAATGCAAAACTGTAAATAGAAACCATTTCTAAATGCAGAGCCTGAAGGCTGTGAGGTTCTGGGAAACACCTGTGACCTGAGAGTCAGATGATGCTTTGCCTCTTTCCACCTCTCTCTCAACACAGATGTGGCTGGAGGCAATCTGCTATTCTGTTTCCAGCCTGTTGTGCTCTGAGGAGTAAGCCGCAGAGGGTGCTCTTGCTCTGCCTGAAAGCAAAAAGCCCGTTCATCTCAAGTTCCATCTCTTCCTCCTTTCCTCTTTTCCACCCCCTCCTTCTAAATACAAGCAAACAAGCAAGCCTGCTGCTTCGTGAACTTTGTGTTGGAACCACAGAGTCAGTGGGAAAGAGCCTTTTTGAAACACCCCCTTGCCTGCAATGCAGGGAGGCTGGGATTTAGGGTTGAGCTTTGAGGGGCTGTGCAAAGGAGAGCCAGGCAGGGAGGCCTAGTGGATGTCTGTTGTCTGTGCCCAAGAGAAAGGCTGTCAACAACAGGCTGGTCAAAAGGAGAGCTGTTCCCCTGCTCCTGGCCTGGTCTGATGCAGAAAGGGTGTCCTGGCAGACCTTGAGCTGGATGCTCAGTCTCGGGGCTGAGGGTTTCCCATTATGCTGTCATTGTACTGCTGCTCTGTTCTGGGGAGGTCCAATATGCCATTCTACCGGAGAAACGTGCTGGTTTTCTAATCCTAGATATGAGCCAGGGTATTTATTATAGCAGCTTGGGGGTGCCTCAGCTTTTCTAGCTGCTGGGCACAAACGTGATGTGTATCCTGCTGTTGCGTGCCTGTTCAGAGAGCTGCTTTCTCTTCCCCAGGCTGGGGCTGGCATTTGTGGATGCTCAGTTTTTCTTGGCTTTTGTCTCCTCAGGAGAAGGAAGTACCCAAACACTTGTCCATAGGCATTGATCTCCATCAAAATCATACCCTTCTTCATATGTTCCCTCAGACTGAGTACTGCAGTAGCTCAAAGCCTTACCTGTGGTGGGTTTTGCTGTTCTGTTCATGATAATGATAGGGTCTGTGATGATAATCATAATGAAAGTCTGTGTTTTGGCCACCAGAAAAAAAACATTCAGCTTTCCAATCAGGAATGGCAATCTGTCAAGAAAGTGTTTGCTTTACGTGCTGCTTGCCCATGGAATGCCTCAGTGCAGGGCAGCTGCTTTGTGCAAATGCACCTCGAGTGGTTGGGAGTATAGGGATTTTTTTATTTTTTATTTTTTTTACAGCCACAGAAAACAAATGGGAGGGATCCTTAGACGCATTTCAATTCATTGACCTTCCTCAAGACAATAGCAACTCAAAGCAGTCTTTGCCTGGACTGCTCTTAGAATCCCCCAGTGATGGAGATTTCACAAACTTTCCGTCCTTCTGTTCCAGAATTTCACTCTTCTTACTTTGTTGATTGATATCTGGATTACACTTCCCATTCCTCACACCTCTTGGCTAATCAGTCACCAAAGAAACGTTCTTTAGAACATTTTCTCTCTGTTGTGTGAATCTGCACCATAATTAGAAAATAATACAGCAGTGTCACTTTGAATCTGTATGCTGATTTAAGGAATGGCTTAATATGCTTTGGGCATATCAGCAACTTGCATTTCTTGATGTGTGGATGAACATGCTGCTGCAGTGTAGTATTGCTCACAGTGTAGACTCAGCTAGTGAAGGGGCCATTGTGGTTAGGTGCTAAAAATTTCCTTGACAGTTGTGGAGATTTATTCTTTCTTAAAGAAATGCTCTGCAAGGATCTTATATAGGCTAGGACCAACCATGCTTGATGATACCCTGGAGAAAACATTCTTTTAGCGCAAACTTAGGTCAGGAGTGAGAAAATGCTGCATAGGGTGAAATTAGAGGTGGAATTTATTCTATTTTGTTCTAAGCTTTACAAAAATTTAACAATTTTTAGCTAAGTTCATGCCACAGTCTCCAGTGAAGGGCTAGTTCTACCAGAGGGTGAGTTTCTTCCTCCTAAAATGGGTGTTTAAGTTAGGTTGTAATGGGAGGAAAATGAAAACATGTTAATCTATTTTTCTTATAGTGTACTTTTGAACTTCGTAAGGTTTCCCATTTACTAATTTCAGTTTAGCTGAATGGTCAAAAGCTATCAATAATCTAAAGCCGCTGGAGATATTTATAATTTATGGAAGAGGATTTGCTTGCTTAAGAAATTAACAAATAAATCCCCCTACCAAGCACTTCAGAGAATACTGAAGTCTTGCTCATGGCCATTTGCTAAGAGAAAAACCCGCAGTCACCAAGTAAATCTCTTGTGCCTCATTTAGACTTCTATTATGTGTAGCTAGCCCTTGAAAATAAGCTGCTTTATGCCATCCCCTGAAGACCTGTGGTCATGGAACATTTATCCATTTTTCTACATGATTTCAAAATGTATTATTATTTACTTTGATGAACACTCAACACAAGTACCATGTTTATGGAATTACCTATACCAAAGTGGAGATGTAATAAAGCTATTAATCTTTTCATCTGTTCTCTGTAGCCAGTGAAAGAATTAATCATTAATTATCAGACCCATATGATTAGTTTAGCTTGGAATGTTTTAGAAAGTGGGAGCAGTGATTCTTTTTTCCTCTAAGGAGACTAATCTAAGGCTGTCATTAGGTCTAAGGATGTTTAATTTAGATCTTTTACCAGGAGGCACTCTGATACTTCTGGTTAATCCATTTTGAAAGTGGTACAAATGAAAATACTCCTCCCAGAGAAGGGGATTCTTATGAAGGCAAATAATATGCCTTTGTACCTTCCACTAGTCTGTTGCATGCTCCAGCTTGGTTTTCCTTGAAGAAATAAGGAATTGAAAAATGGACAGAATCATTTATCTACTCCCAAACTTTCCTTGTCAGCTCTAACTAGATTTCCATTTGGATTTATTTCTACTTATTTCCATCCTGGTGCAAAACTTTCTTCTCTACCCTCTTATATTGCAGAAAGGAGTTATTTTCTTGTTAAGTCAGACACATTTCTGGCAGAAACAGTCACACCTACCTTCTCTCAGTAGCTTTCAGTCCATCATGCAGTACCCAGTAACCTGCAGAAGGCAAACACCTCCTTTGTAATGTCAAATTTTATATACTAAAATCTTCAGCTGGAATGTCTTCATTTAACACTCTGAGATAGGCTTTGAAATACAAGTATATCCTGGGTATCTAGCCAAGCAGTTCCTCAGCTCAGTGTCCTTCCTAACTTCAAGCATTGTCATCTTTGACTTCTTATGCAGTGAAAAATGAGTGTGGAATTTTTGAAGAGTGGATGGATGAACGGGTGGATAAGATCACATATTCTGGGGCTAAATGCTTGAGGGGTCTCATGACATAAAGACATCTATTGCATCCATTTATTTATCTAGAAGAGGAGGAGTCAGAACTGTTGTGGGAGAATCACTTGTAGACTCAGCACAGGCTTTGGCCTCTCTAATTTGGAAAAGACCTCTAAGATCATGTCTAACCATCCACCTACCACTAATATTGTCTGCTAAACCATGCCCCTTAGCACCACAACTATGCGTTTCTTGAATACCTCCAGGGAAAGTGACTCCATCACCTCCCTGTGTAGCCTCTTTCAGTGATGATTAAAGGTATCTCACAGGTTTTTGAAAACCTATAGGAAAGAAAAGATGAAGGGATGTTTCTCTAGTTCTTTTCCATCTAAAGCTTTGCTCCTTGGGTCTCAAGTAGCAATATACCACAAGATCTTTTACCTACATGAATGTAACTTCTTCATCAGTTCTAGGCAGTGACAGATGCTTCTTCACAAGGCAAAATACTTTCCAAAAAAAAAAAAAAAAGTCTTTGAAGCATTGAAACCTGGTGACTACTCTTGCAACACAAAATCCTTTAAACCAAAACAAATAAGAGAAAGGTGGGAATGGGCTGTGCAAGTTTACTTGTTTTCTTATCTCTTCAATGTTACTGTAGCCCTTGTAGCAAGGGGAAGATTTCAGTGTACTTCACGTTTCTAGCTTAAGCTTTCTGATTTCTGAGGCGCTTGGGTCTCAGTCAACAACTTTCTACTTGCAACTTTCTGAAAGTAAAGATTTCATGTAAACTCCAAACCTCCCTAAGGGAACATGGGGCAGTTGTCAACATTTCTGTAGTTATTCACCCTCTGCCAAAGCACACACATGACCGGGGCAGCAGAATGGTAGCAGTAAAATCTAGCAAAGCTAACAAACAAAGGCAGCACAAAGTCAATGTCTTTGCTGAGCCCTCTGGTGTAGAGACAGGTGAGGGGTCAACTGAAGTTGGCCAGGTTCAACTCTCACTCATAGGAAACCTGTGAATGAATCTTGTTGGTCTGGGCTGATAAGGATCCTTCTCAGTATGTTTGTGTTAGCGAGATGGAGCTAGAAATGTGACAAACATGGCTTTAACTTACAGAAGGACCAACTTTTAAATAAAAAGAGACTGCTCTCTCTTTTTCTCTGGAGCAAGTTCTGTATTCTGCCCTGTTTGCCTTATCCCAGCTGCAGTTTCTATGTAATGCTTCCTCAGGCATCTCTGAAGCTAGCCTCCAAACCATGCAGCTATGGGAGAGGTAAGAAGGACAAGCCTTGTTGTAATTGAGCAAATCTCTGGCCAGGATTGCTTTGGTGCAAGCTGACTCTAAGGAAAAGGGGTGGAGAAAAGGGACTGAAGAAAGCATTGCTGTTCTTAACAGAAAGGAGCAAGGGTGCATGAAGTGTTGGCCATGGGATTGTTGTCTGCTGAACGCATTTTCTCACTTGTCAGTCAAGTCTCCTAAGGGTAGGTTCCTGTCTGATCCAGTACCTTTTCCTCAAGGTGTTAAGTCTCTTTGTTCTTCCCTCATGCAATAGCCCTTCTGATCCTTGCATGTAGAGAGCTGTTTTATTCAGGTTTCCATGTTCCTTCCCCTCTCAGCAGCCTGTTTGTTTGAAAAGGAGCAAACTAACCAGTCTTTTCCCCCCCCTCTCTGCTGGTATGTCAACTTAATGTACTGCTGAGGACTGAGCACAAAGATAAGCAATAAATAAATAATTATTTATCATTAAGGCATTCAGCAAGAGGCTGAATGACCTCCCAGCCTCTCAATGCAGAAATCACTTTGCACAGTGGAGAAGTGCTGCCGGGTGGAATGTGTCAGCTGCTTACCAGGTCACGGGCACGTTACACAGCCATTGGAGAAGCAAGCTGAAGCGGTGGTATGAACACAACCATATGCTTAGCGTTAAGCCAGTGAGAAATTCCACTGAAGTCAAGGGGGTTTTTGCACGTGCTTAAGGGCTTTACTGGATTGGGGCCTACTGAGGGAAGAATGGACTGTTGGTCCATCAGATGGGATCGGACCAAGAATCTTGCACACCTCCTCTTGCCAAATCCCAAAGGATGACTGTGATTCACAAGCAAACTGGGTCGTTGGAAAGAACAGAACTCAGCTGGTCAGATGGCCATAATTTTGCTGGTTGGATGCTATCAAAAAGGTGACTTTCTTTTGTGGCTGCTTGGGTGCTCCTTGTAGGGCTTTTGTTTGTGCATGCACTTTTTTTTCTGTCAAACTACCCAAACTCAGGTAACACACGTGATGGAACACGATCCCTCATCATAGTTGCCTGGCTGTTGATACAGATGAAAAGCCATCAAACCCTGATTAACAACAATATTTGCAGAGTCAGCAGCTAAGTTCCCTGACCTGCTACAGTTGTAGAGCAACAACATTGCAGCGGGCAAAAGATTAACCACAAAGATTGTTGAAAAGAAAAGAAGAGGCAAGATTTGTCAGATCAAAGAGAATAAACTTGATGATACTTAGAGATTAAATTGTCTCAGGATGATATATGTAGCCATAAAAGTCTATAGGAATAAACTGGAACTCAGCTGCCGAGGAACTGTCAGCAGCCTGAGGACATTGTGTGGTCTTGACTGAGTAACAAAGAGGCTAAGAGGAGAAAAGAGATTTGTAGGCTCAGATCCGGGGCTGAGTTTCTCCATGTCCACAGACGCATTGCTTGTGGCTCCCTTTCTCCTTTCCCAGCCAAACCAATAAAATAAAGAAATAGGAAAATTGATTCCATCAGAAAAAATTGTTTCATATTTCCTAGTCTTTTTGGGTCCAAGTCCTCATTTGGTTTGTCTTGATTTCAGTGATAGTGTTGTGCATAGAGAAAAGGCTTGCTAATTATCTTTGGGGTGCTTTGCAATCCTCTTCATAGTTTATTGTAAGGCAAACTTTGTTTTCCCTTCCAGAGGTCAATTCAAGAGGGAGGGAGATTAATCCCAGCAGTAAGATTTCAGCCAGTATCCTAAAACAGGAGGGAAGGACTAGGGTCAAATCTAGCAAATGAGGTTGGAAGAAATAAGGTCACGGTCAGCGTGTTCTTTCACAAATGGATTACGAAGGTTTTGGAAGCTCTCTCATCGCAGAGGTAGTGAAATACTGCTAGTTTGCTATAGGCAATGTTTAATCTCAACCCCTTCCATCGTCCTGTGAAATTAAATATATAATTATTGAGGCTTCAAGTAACTGATGAAGAAACAGTCCTAATTTTTCAGCAGTTTTGAACAAAAAGAGAAGGACAAAGTGTTGGCACTGTGAGCAGAAGCACAGACATGTGTGAGCTCAGCTCAGAGAACGAAAGTCAGCCACGAAGATAGGACTAGGAAAAGTAAAAGGAATTAGATGGCTTGCGAAACAAGCCATTTGTGTGGAGCTGACTTCTCATCCTGGAGAGGACACTGTAGCATTTAAAGAGACAAGGCTTTGAATGGTGAAGTTTTGTTGGTTTTCAAGAACTGTTGACAAATGTGGTAAATATAAGAGGTGAGAAGGGGTGGGTAGATATGGAAAAGGATGAGAGTGAGGAGTCCAGCTCCTGACTCATCCATGGATTTCATTATCTTAGAAAAATCACTTAGCTATGGGATTTGCTGTTTACAGACTAAATGTCTAACTGAAAACTGTACTGTGGACTCCTCATAACACCATAGAACAGTTGAGGGGACCTCTGGAATTCAAGTTATTGGAGAGTGAAAGGTGCCTTCAGACCGTTCCCCTTCCCATTGCTCCTAGGGCAGGACATTTACTGTTGGAAAAAGCCACTCTGTTTAATTGTAGTATCCTATCTGTGTTGTTATAAAGTCCTCAGCATGAGAATCCTTTCTTGGTGAGTCAGTGCATAACTCATTTTGTCTCTGGGTCTTTGCTGGCTTTTTTGTTTGTTATAGTAATAGTAGCAGTTATTCCCTGCCACCCAAACTATAAGTCTTGTCAAGATAAATTGTTTCCATATTTGTTTTTCTATTAAAATCTGGAGTAAAAGGATATAGATTCCCAGTTGATCTGAGTGTCTCTTCACTTGCTCCTGTATTCTATTTCTTTTAAACTCTACTAGAAACAGAAGCACTAAATATGTCTGGTTAGGCTATCCTGTAGATCTATGTTTCACCAGCTTAGTGGTTTGGAAGCTGTCTCCAAAGAGTCCTGTAGTGCAGTATATAAATATATAAAATATATATATTTATATGACAATACAAATAGCCTGAGCATTGCATACAGAACAAATGTTTGCGGTGTAGGCTGCAAGGAAAACTGTCAAGTCTTCTGTTGGATACTGAAGCAGAGGTATCTCCGTGCACTCTGAACTTAGTTTATGGCCTGCTTGCAACTAGTTCAACCAAGTGAGTGGTCAGAATCTCACTGCAGCACTGAGAGCTCTGAGATTTGGGTTGATGTAGTATCCTAGTACAGACTGCTGTTCATTCAGTAGGCAGTGAAGAAAAATAGATCTTTACCTTGAAGGGATGTACCAGTATGTACCTAATTACCTATGTGCTATGATGTCCTGCAATGACAGGGGCTCACATGAGATACTTAGATCTTTTTCTGGAGACAACTCCTTTTTGATTGCCCTGTATCTTGTTCATATTTCTTGAGATTTAACTTTTGATACATGTGGGGACACATTGCAGTTGCAAATGGCTCAGATACAGGAGTTGTAGGAAGCCATTGCCTCTCTGTTTCAAACAAAAATCCCTCGAATCTTCACATTTATAAAAGAAAAAAACCCTTGACTTTTTTTTCCAGTGTGGTGTCACATGGAAAGACATCTCCTCACAGTGCTGTTTTGGAAATACAACAGTCATTTTTGTTTTATCTGCTGTGCCATCAACCCCCCTAGCTGGGGACTCAAACATGCATTAATTCTGCCTACAACTGCCAGGAGAGTTTGTTATGGCCAACAGCAAGAAGCGTGTAGGAATCTGTGAGGTGTGTGTGTTTCTGCTGAAAAAGAGCCTCAGTCCCAGTTTGCTGTCAGCTTTCATTACAGCAGGAGAAACTTCTTGATGGAGAGCGGATTGTGTAGTAGGCAAACATTGCACAAGAGGGAGATGCCAGGACTGGCTCTAAGGCTGGTCTGTTGTAAAGGGAGTGGGGACAAAAGAGAAACTGAAAAGCAAGGGAGCTGAAATCAAGGTAGCTCTCAGGAGGTTCAAATGTTAGGCTGACAGAATGGTCACCTCCTCTGAATGAGGACCTTCCCCCCTCCCCCCCCCCCATTTCTCCCTCTTAACCCTTTTTTTCCTCTTTCTCCTCTCTTCCTCTTTTCCCTTTTGTGTTCATTGGTACAAGTTTGGGAAGGATTAAATAAACCCAACAAATACGGACTGACTTTTCCACCTTTACTGAAGGCAGCTGTCTTTCTGCAGTTGAACCATTGCATTGCTCTGGAAGCTCAGCATATCTCTGCGTGATTTGCATCCAGACATCCAGAATGTTGCAGCACATCTCCTGTGACAGTGGTCCCTTTGGAGGGGCAGAGCATTGAGTGGGGGACTTATCAGAGGGAATCATTTTGGGGAAGCTATTGTCCAGCTTTGTTACTAAAGCGATATATGGGTTTGTCTTTCTTCCCTTGCAACATCATCTCTTGCGTAGTGGATCAATTGAAAAATGAGCATCTGGCTGGTGGAGGAAAGCTCTGTCTCTGGAAAGCCAGGGCATGGACTCAGCCTTTTCAACCATCAGGCTGGGTGATGACTCATGAGGCAGAAAGCCATAGGAAGCCAGGATTCATCCATCATCCTGGCTGCCTAATGATCTGCTTAGTTACTTATTACCTGCTGGCTAAGCTAACCTGACTCTATCCAGAGGTGCCAACCATAGGATGCTTGCTGGGATCTCAGGGTCAAGTTTTTTTGTTTTGTTTTGTTTGGATTTACCTGATAAGAACTGACATGGGATGGATAATGATGATTTAGTCTGACAGCACTGTTCTCTTTTTCTCTCTTTCATTAAATGCATGAAGTACATGTCTCATCCATTATACGTGTTTGGTGAGGTATTGGAACAGGCTGCTCAGGAGTCTCTCAGGTGGAGTCACTGTTTCTGGAGGGTTTAAAGAAAAAAGTAGATGTGACAGTGAGGGACACGGTCTGGAGTGGTCACAGGCATGAGTTGATGGTTGGACTGGATGACCTTATTAGTCTTTCTAACCTTAATGATTCTATGGTAATATCTCGCTCTGAAATGCTGATCACTGCTGCTGGCAAGATTACAACCATGTTATGCCCTACAGTAAATGCAGAGAGTCAAACACTGTGCCAGTTTCCTCATTGCTCAGTGCTGAAGTCCGTGGTGTAATTCCTCTCTGTTGCCTCGTCGCTCTTGTCACTCAGATCTCTGTCAGACATTGGTTCTTACAGGCATGTTCCTTGGATTCAGACACCCTCATCGCTTTGTGGACAAGGTTTTTATTGGAAGGTTGCTTCACTCTCCCAGGAGTCAGCCTGGAGGTACAGCTCACACCCCCACAGTGCTGGCTCCTTTTCTCTCTCCGTAACTGTCTTGCATCTTTGCAGTTTCTCCTGCAGACATGGTTTCAGTCTGATCTTTGTCCTGACTTGCTGCTGTGGAATGCGAGGCCTTTATTATTATTATTTTTTGCTCCATAAAACAAAAATACGAAGCTAAGTACATCTTGTCGAGACTTCAGGCTTGTGTTTTCTGTCTGTGTCCTCTATAGAAAGTAAGAGCTGCACCTTGTTTATCCCCCTCCTTTTTACCTCCTCTTTGTCCGCCTGCCCTCGGAGAAGATTTATGCCCTGTTGTGAAAGCACTGTACCTAACACAGCCAGCTCTCACAGCTTCCCTTGCTGTGCAATTCCAGTATGATCTTGCTTCAATGCATACTTGATTCAGGAACAGTGGGGTGTGTTCAGATGGATGGAGCTGATCAGACCTGAGCCAAACTCTTATTTTATTGCAGTTTATTTCTTTAGGAAAAGCCAGGGTTGAACTAGGAGTTCATTGAGTTTTAAGCTAACACATTTGCTCTCTCAGCAGGAGCAGGCCATCGGCATATATGGTTATTTACAGCAGCTCAGCTGAGGGAGAGTAACCCATAAATAGCAACTTCTTGTGTTTGCTCACAGGCACATATTCTTAGAGAAGGCAGAAACCTCACGTTCCAGTCCATTCGTTAACATTCAGCAATAGGATTTTTGAAGGAAAATGTCTCCCTAGGTAGGATATTCTATAACTCCTGACCACAGGGGTTTCCTGCAGCTTCACCTCCAGCATCTGGTGTTGTCTATTCTCAGAGACAGCAGATGGGGTAGATGGACCCCTGATCTGATTCAGGAGGACAGCAGCTCCCATGAGCCAAATGCAACACCGGAGAAGTGTGTCAAATGCATTCCAGATGGATGTCCCTGGAGAGAAGTGTCTTAATTCACAGACCAGGCAATGAGACTCAAAGAGGAAATGGCTTTCCCCATTCACAGTGGGGAGCCTCAAGGAAGGAAGGGTAGCTCACCTTCCTAGGCTAAGCTCTCTGCCTTGGTCTAGTGGCTTTGGTGTCTCTGGTCTGAACTGAGAGATCTCTTCACAAGCGTATTTCATCGTGATCCCTCCAGACAGTCCTTACCGGTGTCCTCTTTCCATTACTGATTAATTCAGAGCAGTGACTGAATATCCTCTGCCATGAATGAGGTGTCTCCTGAGTGAACTCTGCCCATTCTGACTTTTCTGATCAACGATACAGCTGATTTTAGAGGTGAATCATGCCAAGGGCAAAAATATAGGCAAGTTCTTTTCCCTCAGATGGACTATCTTTCCCTTCTTTACAGTGAGGGTACTTTATCTTCTGTCTCAGATAGACGAGTTGTTCTATAGGAAAGATTTACCGTGCTGCCATTTCTCTACCTCACCGATGTTTTATTGTTGTTTCACAGATCTGTGAGATATCCTAGACCTCACATTCCCTCTTCTCTTTAGGGTACATGTTCATATGCTTTGTTAATGGGTGCAGAAGACAACTCTTTGGTGACCAGCTCTCTATCAGGCATTGACAGTACTTATGCTATTTCTGTTGATTATTTGGGCAATTAGTCCCATGCCTTGCACAAAGACAATCTGCTTAGGGCCCACATCTCTTAGCAGGATTCCAGATTGAAATGCACAGACAATTCCAAAAGCAAACACCAGCGTAATTTTCTGTCAGCGTAACACTTAGAAGTTCTTGTAAACAGGAAGGTCCCACTGTGCTAGACCCTGCCTATAACCAAGGAGAGAGGCTGAACTCTTCAGAGTGTATTAGCCAAGCTGGTGGAGCTGGAGAATAAGAGTTTCAAGCGGGGACTTACCCAAGTAATAGGAAAGTTGTGAAAAATAAGATGTTGTACAAAAATCCATCTCCATCTAATAGTAAATACAGGGGAACTACACAGATGAGGTGCCCCCAGTAACCTGATTGCTGCCTTCCAAACAATTGGGTCATTGATCCCAGCAACTGATGATTGACATCCATCACAATGAAAAGGCACGGCACATGCTCACTCAAACACTGCACCATTGATGAGGAACAGATTTTTCACTGGCAATATTGATTCAAGAGACGCCAAACACGTACAATGGAAAGGACGGATGGATCTTAGGAAGCACGTACTTTGGAGCTTTGCTTGCTGCTGGCTAGCCTTGAACACGTTTCTGTCCTCTCTCCTTATAGAAGCATTTTTTTTATGTGTAGCAATAATGTGTTTTCCTTCCTATGGTATTTACAGATACGCACTGCTTTCTGGCAGGTTGGTTGCAGATGACAGGTTGGGAAGGATTTCACTTTGCCTGTGTTTTCTCTGAGAGGTTAGACAGCGTGTGGGGGTGGTGTTAGATTCCCCATCTTTTCACTAAGACTTTGTGTTAGAGGATCAGGAGGATCACTGACAGGTGCTACAAGATGGTCCTCTAAAGGGGATTCTGTTTGTGTACTTGTTAGGTCAAGTGGTGTTATTTAAGCATATGTACCATGGTGGGTGTTGCAAAAAGGTTCTTCCAAGTTGTTCACGGCAATGAAACCATTTCAGCCAAGTTGGTAGTACTGCAGTCAAACCATCTGCTTGCTCAGAGCTCTTGACTGTGTTGCAAACATTTTGTGCTGTGGAGGTTCAGGTTGGCTATTAGGAAGAGCTTCACCAGAGGAATGGTAAAGCATTGGCACAGGTTGCCCAGGGAGGTGATAGAATCACCGACCCTGGAGATGTTTAAGAAACACGTAGATGTGACACTGAAGGATATGGTTACTGGGGGTGGGTTGAAAAGTAGATGATCTCAGTAGTCTTCTCCAACTGTAATTGTTCTATGACTGTGATTCAGAGAGACATTCTGGTTATCAAATGCCTTTTTGTCATGTTAATGTTCGTTCTCAATGCCCTTGCTGAGGTCACAGGTCTCCTGCTTTGACCAGGTAGCTGCTCCATACAGAAGAAAGAGAGCCAAGAGGCTCTTCAGCTTCACCCAAACATAATCTTCAAAGTTTGGTGAGGATAGAGAAACAGTTGATAGTCCTGAGAAAAATGATGATTTAACGTGAATCTCCAACTTTATGTAGTATAGTGGTCATAGGTAAAGGGCCTGGAAGATCGGTGTTATTAGCTCTGGATCCTATGTAGTGAAATGCACACTAGATAATTGCCTGAATTTGACTGCAGTCAAATTCACAGGTTAACAAACTGGAGGGATGGTGGGCAGGGATGCCCATCTCTACATCTGAAAACATGACAGTTAAATGTTAAGTAAGAAATCTGGAGAGGTAAAAATGCCTGTCTAATGCCGTTGTACCAGGAACTGACATTTTGCCCTCATAAATTCAATACATGGAAATTTTCTGTGTCTAAATAAGCCTTGTCAGAATGTCTCAGATAAATACAGAGTGAGATCCTTGCAGCCTCAGAGATTACTAGGATAAGGTGTGAGGGCTTTAAGTAACTAAAAGAAATAATTGCTGACTTGAGGAAATGGCAAAATCAACAGAAAAGACCCATTTTTCTAGTCCTTATGACAGCCAGGAAAACTTCAGTAGTCTTAAGAGCTTTGCTTTACCTTTTTATTTCCACCAGAAAGCTGAATTCCCACTGCTTGTGTGCGGTTAGATTTCTTTACTGAAACAGCACTGTTCTTATGGTATTTTATTATTTCTAGTACTGTTGAGATATTGCTTCTGAGCTCTGTGTAGGGAATGGATTTAGCTGCTAGGTATTGCACAAACTCAGAGCAAAGTCATGATCTCCTTCCTAAAGATTGCACATGTAAGACAACACTTGGGGCATGTGGAAGTGGGAGGGGAATCAGGACAACAGGTGAAAGGGGCACTTGCAGTCCTGCTTTGTCATGGATCTTAAACTCCTTCTACCAAAGACAGGGTGATTCCTAGCATTCAGAGGCCTCCTGTGATCCCAGTGGACCTACATCATTATTGATGAGGAAGGAATAATGATACCAGCCCCTGTCTTTTCCCTGAGGGCACTGGGAACACAAATGCAGTGAGAGCCCACGGGGTGTGCTTGGATACAACTGTCTTGCAGCCATCCTGCTGCTTCAGGACTGGGCATTCCCAGCTCAGTGCTCTGTGCAGCCTGTTACACTGTTTTTGATGTCAAGCCAACACTGAATATTTCAAAAACGTATCCCTTTTCCCCTATACTGCTCAGCATCATAACTCAGCTGGGCCTTGGCATCAGCACTGCATGATGCAGGGGCGGAAATTCTTGTCTGATCCCAGCTGATGGGCTGCCCAGACCTAGGAACAAGAGGATTGATGGCCTCAGTAAGCATCTTAGCTGCTAGCTCTGCTGTCTGTGCTGCAGAAGGATCCCTACCTGTCCCTCCGGGGCCTGTTCTCCCCTTCCTCGCCTGATGCTGATGCCTTTTAGCAGCTGACAGATCACCATTCCTTTGCCTCTTGCCCCAAGTGAGACATATTTCACTCATGGGGAATTTTCAGTGTGAGGAAGGCTCTGAGACCCAAGCCTCATCTCACGGGCATCACTGTCTATATAAGGTTATTTTTTCCCCCTTCTGTTCTTTTAACTAGTGTTTTTAACAGGGATAAGAGATGAGCCCAGAATATATTTATTGAGCCCGGGGGAGGTGCGTGCATCTGTAAGAATATTATGAAGATATCATTGATGAGTTGGTTTCACCTAAAGGCTGGAAGGAGTGTGATGCTTACATGGCTCCTGGGGGATGGAGTGGAGCAGGGGAAAAGGCTCTTTGCTCAGTGATACTCCTTTCATGTTCAAGGAATGAATAGCACACAGGCTCTAGTTCTCAAAATACTGAATCTTTTTCTTCTGGCTGCACTGGGTGGGAGGAAAAGCTACACACTAGACTCACCAGCATCACACACAGCAAGATTTCCATCACTTCTCTCTTCTGATAAAGCCTCTGACGTGTTTGACCTACTCCTCTTCTGCCTTCTACAGAGATGTACTTGCTAAAGATATCAGTCACAACGTAGCAGTCTTTAGCCTTCTCTTGTGTGACCTTCTAGGGTGCTGTTCTCATCACCTGTACAGGCAAGCTGAGCTTTACCTATGAGTAGTGAACCATCTGAGCTCTAAGCCCCCAAAGATACTCCTTCTTGTAGGTTTCGTGATATTTCTGGAGAAAGATGAAATTTAGAATCCTAAGTAACACCTCTTACAGTGTGTCTAAGCACCTTTGACTAAGCTGGAACTAAAGCAGATGAATCCAACCAGCCAGGCTCGCTAGCCAAGTCGATATCATTGCAACAAGGTCTTCAAAAAGTTCCTGGATGTTTCAGTAGCAGAAAGGCTTCAGAAAGCCAACAAGAGGCAAAACACTGGCACCTTTTGCAGCCGAGGATGGTGCTTATCCTAAAATGGAAAGTCAAAATTTTGTTTATTTATGTCCTCTTGCAGTCACTCTTCTCCCACTGCTTACAGAAAGGATCTGAGAACAGGTCTTTGTCTCTCAGATCACCTCAGCTAGGTTGGAGAAATCCATCAACCCTAATGGCCCCTGCTTGTCCGAAATGATTTCCCATCCCAGTTTCGGAGACCAGTCGCTTGTCGAAGCACTGCACCACCTTTTGAAGAGTCCTGCATCCCAGGGCAAGGTATAAAACGATCTTTTCTTGGATGAGACCACCATCTGACATTGATGTTTTCAACCCCTTCCCTGAAAGTTAAATAAACAGTAACTATAGTCCTGTTGTGACAGGAAGCAATTCCAACCCTCTGCTCAGGAGAAGGGTAAGTGTCTTCCCCCTTTGGGCTTTAATTCTCTTTATGCTTATGTAATGACTGAAAATCCTGACAATAAAGTGTAATATTGAAACCATAAAGAGGTAGGAAGGGGGAGAGAAATTCATCTTTCAAAGTAGTCTCGGTATTCATTCGATCCTTTCAGTCTTTGCGGGGGGGAGGACCCATATCCTATCACACACCTGACACTGCCTCTAGCAAAATTAGTCACGATGGCCCCATGTAGGGTTTGAATTTATTGTTTGCAAATTTGGCTAGTCCGACCACTGGCCTGAACACCTGTGGAGCCTCAGAGTCCAGACTATTAGATTAATCTGTCAGTCACTCTATATAACAGCCTGTCCTCCTCTCCATTCTGGTCTGACACTCCCTTCCCAACTTGGTGTATAGCTCTGAGATCCAGTTTCACCGGAATGTAAACAGTGTCTGAATCCCCCAGCTTCCCCACTTTGCTTCCGTTGTGAGTGCACTTTGGGTATATCGGCTGCTTGAAAAGTAATTATCCTCACTTCCCACCTGATAAATTAAAGACCCCCAGGTTCTCTGCTTAATGGTGCAGAGCGGTCCAAAAGTGATTCTCCTGCAGAAGCTGTTAGGAGAATGTCCTAGCAACCCCACACCCCTCTGGACCTCATTGTGCTGGAATGACAGCCCATTAATCAGCCCGACCTGGCTTGGAGATGGCAAAGGTCGTGCTGCATGGAGTCTAATTGGAAAAACAAATTCCAGCCCTCTGGAGTGCTTCCTGGCAGGGATGAAGGGGGGGACTTGCTTCGTTTCACACTTAAGTACCTTAAGTATTTTCCAAGGCTGGAAGACCACTGATGTAAAGGGTTTGTACTTCAAACAGAGGAGCACAAATCCCTAGAGCTGTGTCTATGCTGCTCTGAAGTGTGTTTCTGAGAATGACTGGGAGAACTAAGAGCTCCCAAATCAACCTGCTTTGTGTCTGCTCACTGCTTCCCAAGGAAACAGAGATTAGACCTGTTGGAGCATATATAGGCTTACACTCGGTGAGCATGACCTTGTACTGTGCTGGCAGATTCACTGTCCACAGGCACAGATGAAAAGAGTGTTGTCAGACTCGGGATAGTCCTGAAAATGCAATGTGGCTTGTTAGTGGTTTCCACATAAGAAAGGCTGAGCCACATCAAACCAGAAGTGCAGTTGCCCCAAACCCTCTCACTGACAGAGGCACGTAGTGGATGCCTGGGGAAGGATGATGCTTCCCAGAGGCTCAGAGGTGCTGTATCTATGATTAGGACCCCTTGATGGATTGTTTTTCCATTAATCTATCCATTCAGGTATTAAGCCCATGCATACTTTTTCTTCTGTTAGTTGCATTGCTCAGTGACGCATTGTGTGCCTCTTTTTCTTCATTCTGTACCTGCCTCTTTTCAGCAGTACATTATAAGGGTCAAACTATAATCATCTCCTATTCATCTTCTCTGTTTAGGCCTCTGCAATGCCCTCTTTCAGTTGTAGAAATGTGCTTTCTCCTTACATGTGACGATATTGGAAATGTACACCGGTTTTGATTCCAATCTGTACTACTCAGGAGGCTGGAATGGTTTATTGCAGTGGTCCTAAAATCCATGAACCTAGGAAACAGTAACATAAATTAGGTTATCTGTCCATGAAAATATCTCCTCTATCCTGGCAGGTGGTGGTGTTCACAATTTGATAAGCCAAAATAAAGTCAAGCCAGGAAAAACAATGGATAAGCTGCAATATATTCTTGTGTTGGCTTAGTATAGGAGGAAGAAAAACACAACCCAAGAACCAAAAAAAAAAAAAAAAAAAGACCCCTGGTTGTCAAATATCATGCTTGAATCTTTATGGCCTCATAAGGGAGTCCTGTAGATACAGAATTGAATGTGTTGGCAAGCAAAGAAGTTGCTGCCATTTGGCTCAAAGACAAGGAGATAGCGTTGTGCTACAGTTGTTTTCTGATAGAGTCTGGAGTAACTGCATGCAGTTTATCTTCTGATCCTTTGGTGTAAAGTGGCATATTGCTTCATCACTAAGAAAAAGGCTCTGTAGCACTGACAACACTACAGCTGCATCACTATACAGCACCTCCTTTCCTACCCATGCTGGTAAGTGTTTGCATGTATTTAGCAGTGACCCCAGCAATCATGTTTCCATTGTCAGGAACACAGATCAGCATTTCTCATTTGTGCTGATCAATTTAGTTTGCCCTTTTCCTTTAGTAGTTTCAGGCTCTTGTTTTTGCTGCAGGTATAATGCTATTGAGTCTGTAACACCAGTGTCTTGGATGACAGCTTATGATACTGAGCTGTGCTTTACCCACCTACACTCCAGTAATACAATGCTAACTTTATTCTGATATAAGAAAAGCAGTGCACAAGTCTCCATCCAGCCTTCTAGACTAGAAGACTTTCCAACTAATTCTGTTTTTCTGTTTCTTTTCCTTATCTGTTTATACCAAAGTTCTTCTGTTTGGACTTGAGAAGTATAACAAAAGAAACACAAAAACAGAATATACTTCTCAAGTTGTATACTTCTCAATTATGTCTCATCTCTGTGTAAGCACAGATATTCACACAATAGCACTGAGATTCAGAGAGAAATGTTCCGTGTTCAGACATAGCCGTGTCTAACTGCCTTGGCACAACATTATCTTTGGAGCTTAGGGCTGTGCCACCCATCTTGCAGGGAACTAACAGAAGAGTGTGAAGTAGGCAAGGACCAGTTTGTGGAGGTGTTACATGAGTGAAAATTGCCCTTGTGCATGGGGTGAGAGGGTTACTTGGAAATTTCTCAAGGAACGGTCTGTCTTCATTGATACAGGATAAAATACACGTAGGCTATCCCATTCTGCCCTGCTTCAGCTAAAGGACATAAGGCAAGCACGGGGAACATGACAAGAGGAAATTCTTTATGAAAAGAAAGAAAAGTGCTTTTCTTCCACTCTGGAGATCTGGATCCCCGTCCCTCATCATTTTCATGGGCTGGCATCCCGCTGGCTTGCAGTGGCAAGCTTGGTTAGGAAGATGGTCCTTGTTGCAGTTTGAGCAATTCAGAGCAATTGTTTTTTCAGGTGCATAGAGCTCAGTTTAAACCTCTTGTAGAAGCCTTTTTTGTGTTACGCGTCCTGGTATAGGAATTATCTGATGAGAAAATTCTTCTCCTGTGCCTAGGAAATAGCGATGGGTGAATACAAGCCCTTGTCCTGGTCTCTGAGCTGATGTGAAGCTCCCTGTGCCCCTTTCTCTTCAACTTGAGAGGAGGCCAGCAACAGCTTTCATGACAGTCTGCTATGAGGTGTACCCAAAATGTTCTGATTACAGGCTGATCTTTCAGTGGAGTGGGATGAGTATATATCTTTACATCTGCCTCAATTTAAATTTATCTGTGGAAATGGCTATGCGTTTTCACTACCGGTCCATGAGAGAGCAGAAGGTGGCCTATGAGATAACAGAGAAACAAATTAACACAGCAAACCCATAGATGCCTTCCTGCAGAGCCAAGGTTCAACTACTTTCCTGGGAAAACACAGAGGAGGTCTGAGATTTACTGGAGCCTGCCAAATACAAAAGGTAGCGGTTAAGGGGTCAAGGTGCCAGTCTCTGCTAAAGGCATTGGCATCAGCTACCCACAAGAGAGAAAGGAAGAGGAGTATGTGGAGAAGAGCTTGCCAATGAGTTAGGGGGTTAGAGGCAGATTTCTGAGAAGCTCAGAAAGTATTTTGAAAATGGAGACCCAAACTAGAGTGGTAAATGCAGCATGACCTGCTCTAATGCAGCATGGGGAAGGCAAAGAGCAGCCCAGCTGCTTGGATACTCGACACCGGGATCACACTCAGCTGCTTGATTCCCTGATGCTGTATGCAGTTGATGACTGAGGGCCATTTCCAGCATGGGATTTTATGTGTGGAGCCCATTCACTGTATGGCAACTGCTGAGACTTCCAGAAGGGGGTGACTCGGTTACAGGCCAGGAAATGAACACAGAGAACTGTTGCTAGAAACCAAGCTGAAGCACATGAAAATAATAAAATAGATGTCCAAACTGGGACTTCTCCTGGGGCTGTGTGGTGCTGACAAGCTGACCCTGGATGTGTCGCATCTCTCAGCTTCACAGCTCTTGACGCACAGCACCAGCTCTCCCATATGTCAGGAGTCACATTCCCCACTGTTGGAATGCAGCCACCTCTGGAGCAGAACCCAGCAGCTGTTTAAAGAATTGACAGAAACAAACCAGGGACAGGATGCGAAGATGTAGCCAAAGTACAGGGGAGAACAAGGGAGGGAAAAATGTCAACCAAGTCTGTTGGACAAGTGTGACGGTCATTATAACATGGATTAAGCTCACAATTAAATGATAAAAAGCATTGCAAGTTACCAGGCATTAGCAGAGCTAATGTACCCACCTAAGTCTTTTCCTACTGGCCTAAAGCTAGCTCAGAGGAATACCAGTTTGGACCATTCCTTTATGCGTTACGCTCTACTATGCTTAGTAACCCATGGCTCCATGATAACCTGAAGAGAGGCATGATCCTTTTGTCTTGGCGGACAAAAAAAACTTAGGTTTTGGTTTCTTCCTTCAAGCCAGGCTTACCTTTAACTCAAGATGTTAACCTATTTCCAGCTTTCCTAACAATGCTCATCAGACCCTTCTGGATTCTGAAAGAGCGATACCCTAGAAGACCATCAGAAGAGTCAGGAATGGCTTAGAAGCAAGGGAAGGACCACTGCATGTGTATCGTTCTCCAGTAAGCTGCCCCAGACCTCTGCTGCAGAGGGGAGACAATAAGGGGACCATAGGATATTCATATTGGAGGAGTCCTTAGGAGTCCTGTGGATCTGCTTATTGATTCTAGAGCACCAGTGGCATCTTGGTCTGGCAGAGCAGAGCTCTTACATCCTTCTGTTCCAGCCCAGTCCTGCATATTCATTGGAGTCAGCAGAGAGTATCTGGACTGGCAATTACCTTCAGACTCCAGTTCAAAGGAAATTAATTGAAGTGGGCACCAAATGAATCCAGCAGAGAAGACTGCTCTCTGAAGGCATATGGGGCTTTGTGTGGCCATGCCCATCTGAACGCACTGGCTCTTGAAAGGAGGCGGAGCAGGGAAAAAGGGACAGAAGGTTCTGGGGTGGATAATGGAAGAATTCAAGAGACAGGAAGCCTGAATTCCCACGTTGCCCCTGCCATTTCAGTGGAGAGAATGTCTTCTGCTCCCAGCATGCAGACTGCCCCTTGCCACCGTTGTACTTGGCTACTTGGAAAGCCATTTGCAAGCCTTCCCCCACTGAATTCAGTGTGCAGCCATAAGAACAGCAGCCACCTGGATCCCCTCCAGCTGTCCAGTGAGAGACAGGGAAAAGCAGTTAGTAGTAGCGCAGAAAAGGAAAGAAAAAAAGAAAAGAAAAAAAAATGAAGAAAGGCCAGAAATCTCTTTTCCTGGCACACCATGACGCACAGATTTGGGAATGAGGGTTGTGAAAGCTTTTTGTTTAGCTTATTCTTTTCTGGTCTGACAGATGATAAGTCCCACAGCTCAGAAACATCTGACAGGACTGGCTGAAGTCAATTCATCTTTCATCTGCCCGTCACAATCCTGAAGCGGAGAGTGACAGAGCTGTTTCTCCTCTGTCTGAACACCGCTCTCCCTCCTTCTCTTTCTTTTGCGTGATGTTGTTTGGAGCTTGGGAAAACCAGTTTCCTTCCTGCCTACAGCCTTCTCCCCAGGTTCAGGGCAGCGTCCGTCTGCCCCTGCACCTGCTTCTTACAGCTGTGAGCTGCCTCTGCTGAAATCATTTGCACCCGACCCAGCAGCAGGCTGATGGGGCCCCTCCAGCTTCCCCTTGACTCCTTTCCCTGTCATATTTTCCTTGCTGCTCTTGCAATTAGCGCTCTTGTTCGTCACTCCTCTCACTAACTCCTGCTTTCCTGGCACGCTCCACGTTTAACCTCCCCCAACTCCATGTGTGCTCACTACACCAGTGCTGCTCACTTGGAGCCACTGAGACATCGCTCCCTTCTTTTCACTGTGCCCTGTCCCACAGAACTCTGAGTGCTCACAATTGTAGGTGCAGAGATGGAGTCCTCGTGTCCTCGAGTACCTTCCGGTGAATGGATAGAGAGGATCATAGAATCATTTGAGTTGGAAGGGATCTTTAAAGGTCATCTGGTCCAATCCCCTGAATGAACAGAGACACCTATAGCTCCATCACATGCTCTAAGGCCCTCCAGCCTGACCTTCAGTGTCTCCAGGGTCATCCACCATCTCTGGGCAGCCTGTGCCTTGCCACCCTTACTCAAAAAAATCCTTCCTTATATCCACTCTAAATCTTCCCTCTTTTCATTTCAAACTGTTTCCCCTTATCTGGTCATAACAGACCTGCTTGAAGAGTCTGTCCCTTCCAGATCTTCATTGTCACATAATCACGAAGCCATCTGTCTTATAGCCTCCTATCAGTAGGGAGATAACCCTGGTGTCAACAAGCCCCAATCCCCAGGTTGGATCAAAAAAGTCTTTTCACTTGAGGCCATGCATCACCCAGCACTTGAGGTGCGGGTTGTTGGTAGATCATAGGATCATAGAATCACTTTTGCTGGAAAGGACCCTTACAGGTCATCCAGTCCAACTTCTCAGTGGGAGATGAGAGAGGCAAGGTAGCAAAAGAAAAGCCTAATGCTCCCAAGCTACCAAACAGGGTTTTTTTCCTATTTCAAAGGTGGGATTTTTGGCTAGAGACTGTTGGGAAGCAAAATAAAAGGCACAGTTAAGGGGAAAAAAAAATATTATTAATGATTAGACTTACAAATAGTACTGTACTTCTATGTAAACTTTTGGTTAGGAAAAATAATAATAAATAAATAAAAACAACCCCCAAAACAGTAAATTACACTCCAAGCTGATGGGAAATGTTGTTTTGCTTCCTGCAGCAGAAAATCAATGATTTAATTTCACTTGCACTTGATGGGCTGCATCTCCCAAATAAGGAACTCCAATTGGACACACTTGGAAATGAAAAGTTCTTTCATCAGACTCCTTGTTTTGCATCACAAGGTGGTCATTTTGGTCTCCAGCAATTTGTTTTCTCAGGCATGTGTTTTTCTGGAGGAAAGCAAGCACGTGTTTTGCAAAAAAAAAAAAAAAAAAAAAAAAAAAAATCCTCTAACATTTAATTTACTCATCTATGCAAACAGACTCCACATTCTGATTTTCTTCTGCAGTCTTTGCTCCCACAGTGTCTCCATTCCTCATCCTTTCCCAGATGCAAAATTATGTGGCCAGGTTATGTCTGGCCACCAGCTGGGTCCCAAAATCTGTGCAAGAAGCTTAGCTGAATCCTCTGCAGATTGCATGGTTGCTCTCAGAATATCTGTTTATATCCTGCAAATTTGTGCAGTGTGGCCCTTAACCAGGATCCTCATGACTTTACAAGCAGGGACACAAGTCTTGCCAGCCAAGGGCTTGAATGGGCTGATAAAAGTGGTGGTAAAATGAATCTCAGCTCAGTGCTTGATTGCATCTTCCCTATGTGGCTTTAACAACAGAGGAAGGAGAGAAAGAAAAGGCATTGGGGGTGTGTGGAGAGAGAAAGTGTCTCGAGCATTTTGTTGAGTTGCCGGATCTGGTTCAGCGCCATTAAGAAAGGGGATATTGAGGAGTGCTTTTCATTCCACCATTTTGCAGTGGGTAATTGCTTTCCACACGGTGCATTGAGTTTTGATGTGAGTCCAGCTGCAGTAACGCAAGTTACGGCAAAGGCTGTTCCAGTGCAAATGTGTTATTTGAGTGTCTCTTTGCTCACACTATGACTAAACAGAAGCAGCTGTGGCCAGAGGGCCATCAGTGCTTTGTATCACACAGTCTGGCATTTCGTGGAAAGTTTTCATGTTTTCAGCTGGAAAAACTTTCTTCCATAGCTGGAAGTTTTGAAGAAATTTAAATTTTCTATGATACACAAAACAAGTTTATCTCCAGAGGAGATAGAATCCTGGCAGCATGTCAGCCTCTCCCATATTGTAAGCTTCAGCATGCCTAAGAGCTGCCACTTGTATATTGGTCAAGAAAGCCACCTGTATGTTTCTTGAGGACATCAGTTTGAAAACATAATAAAACTGAAGTAAAGACAGTTTGGGATAACAAAACTGCACTGCTGGATAAAGATGAGAAGATCACATCAGTATGTGGCCTTATAATCTGTGGGGATGAGAGTTAGCCAAGTCTTTCAGCAGTCATTTTGTACACGGAATCTTAGAGTCGTTGTGGTTGGAGAAGACCACTGGAGACCATCTAGTCCAACCATCAGCCTGTCCCCCCCCCACGTCTGCTAACTGTGTTGCTCAGTATCATATCTTCATGGTTCTTGAAAACCTCCAGGGACAGTAACTCCACCACCATAAGCGTGAGCATCTCCTGATTTCATTTATTTATTTATTTATTTAGAGATCATTTTCAAACTCTTAGGAAAAAGGACGTAAAGTGGTCTACTTACTACCAGAACTGATTGGCAAAGTAGGTAAACAATGTAAATGGTTGGAAACACAAAGATGAACCTTCTATGCAGGCCTATTTTGCATGTATTATCCTCTTAGAAAGGAATACGGAAACAAGAAAGATCTACTCAGTAGAAAATATGTTTTCCCCACAGGTCTCGTATTCCTTAATTGCAGCTAGAAGCAAGTGACTCTCTGAGGTTTGATGCAATGAGCCTTTGGGAACCACTGGGATTAAAACTCAGGATCTTGAATCCAACTTTTATTTCCCCCTTGAAATCCTAGACCACACAGCCTTCTACTTGTAAGTGCATGGGCACATCTATGCACGTGGAGGGGGAGCGCAGTATCGCATAGGTGGTCTGCTCTCTCTGAGAGGATACATGTGGTAACTGAGATGAAACCCATGAGTCATTGTGGGGAAGAATGATGCTGGTTCTGACAAGCCCGTCATCTGCCTGTAACTTTCACTGTATGTACCTTACGTCTTTCATTTCTTGTTCAGTCTGTTTTTTTAGCTTGATGCTTAAACCATAATTTACCAATAGCTCTCCTTGGTAATTCATTTCACACGTTCATTACAGTCTGCTTGGCTATAAACACATATGGATTTCCTTTTTAACTCTTCATTTCCTAAGTTTTCGATAGAGAGGTTCTAAAGCAAAACCACAGGAATGGTCTATGCAGCTCTAGTTTATTAAATCTACTGCACTGTGTCAAGTATCTACAGCACGTACAATTACTTTGGCCAAGCTGCAGTTACGAGAGAATTAATTTCACCCAAGGGTGGATTAAGTCTGTAGGTGTTTTGTGTCAGAATGGTGATATTCATATTGCAATATGAGATGGAAATGCTGAATTCTTAGGGTCTCCTCAGATCCCAGCTCACACTCTGGAGTTCATGACTTCTAAAGCCATGTTCAGTCAACTACTTCCTCTCCATATATACTGCATCATCCATGTGCATAAGACTACATTAAAAAGCTGTGTAGGCACCAAAGGTCATGGTCCTTTGGGTGCTTTATGAGAAGTAAAGCTAAGGTTCAATTAACCCCAAATAGGCAGAATGTGTGAGTACAAGAAACAACAACAGATGGAAATATGTACAGTCAGCTTTATCAGTAACCATTTTATACTCTTGGATGCTAGACATTTGAGACTGGTCTGATCAAGTTAGCGAGGAAACGGAAGGATGTAAAACTTGTCAGTTTCTTAATCTGATCATACATGGTATTAAAAATCCAGGAGGCAATTGAAACTACTGATTGTACTACTTGATAACTCTGAAAGAAGTCCTGGGGTTTGATCGTGGAAATGGTGAAGCACTCCAAGGAATGAAATATTAAGAGATTCTCAGCCTGAAGCTTTCCTAGTCAGACACTTCTGCTATCAAATGTAACTATAAAGAAGCACTTAAAGCCAGTTGGTATATCTGTCTTCCTCACATGGGGCTCTATTATGTTTCTCTTTTCGGAACAGGTGTTCCATTTTTGGAACACCTGCCCTATAAAATAAAATGATAAAAGAGCATCTCCTTAGTGTGGATGGAATCCATAGTCAGATGAATACAATCAGCTGTTTGGTTTTCTTCACTTAGCACTTTATTTATTTTGAGGAGCGTATTTGCTGATGGGCGTTCTATTCTAGTCACAGTCTTCACAGGATCAGACTGGAGGGCAAGTCCAGAGAGATGGCTCTTGGCTAAACGTGAGGAGATTTGGACTCAGGCAGCATTTATTATGATAGACAAGAAAAATAGAACCAGATCTTTTTTTAAGTAGTAATGCAGTGGAATCCGCGATGACCCATTCAGTAGGAGATCTGAGGTCTAGGAAGGAAGATTTCTTCTGACAAAACAAATAGTTCACCAGTTTTCCCTGTTATGCTCTGCTGGTAGAACACGGCCTCCTAGCTTGGAGTTGCAGTCCCCCAGCCATTTGCTGACTCATCCTCACCTTTTCTGAATTTCTCTTGTACTGAGGATCCATAAGCGTCCAAAGGACTTCAGATGGAACCTCTTGAGTAAAGAGTGAGGGGAAATGATGTTCTTTAATAATTTAAAGTCTTGCCTCACTGTCTCCTTGGCTGGCGATCCTTTTCATAGATAGTCACTTAGAGCTGCTAAGCGCTGTGCAAATCTCTTTTTATTTGCCCCCAGACTTGAGCTGCCAAAGAACCTCTGTCCATCACTGTTACAGGCTGCAAAGACCTGAGTATTTCCTAGTGGTTTACGTCTGGGCTGATTTTTGCTGTTTGTATGTTGCATTAAAGCTCGTTAAATCAATAGTTGTGATTCACCGGGGAGGAGGGAGGCTAGCCAGTTGTCTAAAACCTAACCTGTAAATATCCAGGGGTATGTTTTGCTTTGCTTTTAGCTGCCAGACTAGACAAGTAAAATATTTTTTTTTTCCTGTGTGTATTTGAAAGGAGAGAGGTTTCCATATACAACTCATACTACGTAAAACTTAACCTTCTCCCTCAGCCTGGGCAGAGTTTCATCAAGTTTCATGATAGACAGAAATCATCTTAATGGCTCCTCCTGTCCATGGCAGGCACAGATCCCTCTCAGCCGCAGCTCCGAGTCATCTCAGAGTCTGTCTCCCTCACAGGAAACGTCCCACTGCCTGACAAGCAGATATAAGGAGACAACATGTTCTCAGATAAAATGTTCCAAATATAACAAGTCTATTTTTATTAAATTTGACCAAAGGGCCTCCCTGCTTCCCAATCGGAGAGCCTGACTGCTGACTCCCCCAGACCTAGCTGCCCTGGCTCACTACAGCTGTATCACGAGGTAGGATTACATTTTTGTAATGACTCAAATCTTTTCCCAAGTCCTCAAGTATTTTCACAAAAAGAAAAAAAAAAAAAAAAAAAAAAAAAGGAAAAAAAAGGAAAAAAAAAAAAAAAAAGGAAGAAAAACTCCACACACCCTCCTGTAAAATCCAGACACCAACCCTGAGTTGTGTGTGGTCCTCTTCAGCCTTTCTTTTGGCTTCCCTCAAGACACGGCTTATTGCATCGGTCTGGATGCCGTCCTACCAGTACAGTGAGCTGGCCAAGCCCTGATCACAACAACAAAATCACCTTGGCAGGTGCCAAAGTAAATGGCGGCCTCCAGCTACCTGTACCCACTGTGCTGTGCGTGTGCAGGACACGTGGCCGGAAAGGCAGTGCCGTCACCCTCCATCACTTTTATGTGCATCAGGCCTTGGACTTGGTCTTTTTTATTCTGGCAGCCTCCAGGGCACTCAACCTGGAGAGCTATTTTTAAATGTCCTTTATTTGGAGAAGTGTGAAGTTGTTCAGAGAGGACTGGCTGTAAAACGCGTGAGGCTGAAAAATGTGTTTGCGTGCAATAGGGAAGATGTATATGTGCAAGCATGGTTCATAACTTCTACCTTTCTGTGTAACTTCAGCACATCTGGGTGTGAGCGTGTCCTCATCTACAGAGTCTATGGTTTGTGTGCCTGTGGGATTACATCAAATGGACCCTCTACTGATGTCAGCTGTGCTGCTCACAGCTGGAAGTGCTCCTCTAGAAGCTGATCCAGGGCCTTTTGATCACACAATCATCTCCATTGGATTTACAAGGTGCAGCTAAAATTAGGATCCATTCAAAGTCATGCATGAGGTGAAAGGGGAAGTTACAGGTCATGCTGAAATTGGTCAGATAATTACAGGGGTCGAGTAGAGAAGGGGTCCAGTGCAGCCCCTTGCATGCACCAAAGGGGCTGAGGCAGTGGGGCTGGCAGGCACACAGGAGCACCGCTTTGTTCCCCTTCATTTTACAAGCTGCAGTGGTTGTTTTTCCACGTTCCGCTCTGTAAAATGACTGGGTCTCAAAAATCTGCTTCAAAGTCAGTTGAAAGACTGCTAATGACTTGCTTGGGCTCCAGAGCCTGCTTTATTCGTATGGCTTCAATTTGAATCCTGCCTTTGGACTGTGTGAGCAGGCAGACCTGTCTGGCTCAGGAGCCTTGTCCTGCCCTGGATATGTGCCATGCTTGCCCAGCTGTTTCTTTCAGGGTCCACTTGAATCATTCCTTAAAAAAGATGAATTTCAGTTAAAACAAACAGATGCGTAAGGTCTAGAAAAGCCTAGCACTTTCCCTGCCTGCATCTCAGCAGATCTACCTAAGGTTACCGTGTTTCAACAAGCGAGGGCAAAGCTAAACTTTGGAGATGACTTCCAAAATGTATGCAGATGTTGGACAGTACAGATAACTAAAGATAAAATTGAATAAAAAATAGTCCAAAAATACAAAATTAAAAAAAAGAGAGGGTGAGGAAAGAGAAACAGCAGTTTCTTTTTTTCCCCAAAGACTTGTGGAACAGCTGACTGAAATGTCAAAGGGATGCAGGTTTTGAAAGTTGTATTTCAGCTCCACAAATTTGTTTCTGTCCCGTTCCGTGGTTCAACATCTGCAACCCATATTTCATCCCTGTAGCGCTCATTGGAGGACTTCATTTCCCAAGAGTGGGAAGGTGACACTTTACATTTAGGATACACGGGTTCAAATGTGGGCTGGAGTTCACAAGGGGAACAGCTTAATTGTTTCAGACGAGCAACAAGACCTGCATATGAAGCTGGGCCCAAGCATAAAGCTCTAAAAGCAGGTTCCTACCATGAGTGGAAGCTCTTGTTTGATTTATGTTGGGCCTGAGGATTTTTCTGTGTTTTTTGTTTTTTTTTTCAAGCTTAGCTTCCTAAAGAAGCAGAGCTTATGCCAGCCCACTTGGTGTCTATACTCATATGACTGTGTGTGTCTGCATCTGTCTGTCTGACTACCTGGGCCATTTTCATCCGGTGCCATTGCACTCAGCCCTGGGGAGGCTGCACCTTGAGTACTAGTAGTGTTCAGTTATGGGCCCCTCACTACAAGAAAAACATTGAGGCCTTGGAACATGTCCAGAGAAGGACAATAAAGCTGTGAAGGGTCTGGAGCAGAAGTCTTGTGGGGAGCAGCTGAAGGAACTGGGAATGTCCAGTCTAGAGAAGAGAACCCTCTTCTCCTAGTTAACAACAATAGAATGGGACGGAATTTCCTCAGCTTGCATCAAGGGAGGTTCAGGCTGGATATTAGAAAAAAATTATCAGAAAGAGTGGTCAGGTATTGGAATAGGCTGCCCAGGCAGATAGTGGAGGTGTCATCCCTGGAGGTGTTAAAGAAATGTGTAGATGTGGCACTGAGGGACATGGTTAGTGGGCATGGTGAGGATGGGTCAGTGGTTGAACTGGATATCTTAGTGGTCTTTCCAACCATAATGATTCTATGATTCCCTGGACTTCTGGAAACCTGATTTCCCTCCTGTTTGCAAGAGGAGCAGAACTCTCAGTGATATTAAGTTCCTTAAACTGTGATAAAACTTGGCAGCTGGCGAGAGCAGGGCTGTCACTGCGGTGCATGAGGATGCTTTGCCTTAGACACCACAGAGACATCTTATCCATGGGGAAAATTCTGATGGGAACTTGCATTGTAAGGGACAGTGGTGGGAGCAGCATCATCTGAAATTAGCATCACCAGTGCCAGCTCTAACAGAGCTGCTGCGAACAACATGTACTGGGAATTACAAAAATATATGAAAAAGGGCACACCGGGTGCTCAGCCCCTAGAGTGGATAGAGGGCTTAGGTTCTCAGGCCACCAAGATGGTTTGGAAAGTTTTATTGCTAGGCCATGCAGGCCCAGAAGCAAAACTGCCACAATTTATTTTCTTCTTGGAGAGATGCAAAAGAGCAGAGTCCAGAGGCAGTTAACCCAGAGCCACTTACAAAAGATAAATCTGTTGAAAGACAGTATTTCCTTAAATCAAAGAACTTGTGGGAGGGTTTTCTCTTTAGGAAAATGATCCATTTTGTAAAAAAAAGAAAGTGCAACTTTTTGTTTAAAAAAATGATGTTCTTAACCTGATTTTCCCACGCTTGATTCCCAGCAAAGTAGCAAATGCTAGTGTTTAAATCTCTATTTTAATTTTCTTAAGTATGAAGGAAGGAATAATTCAGTGTTCAGTGGCAGGAAACCACAACAATTTGAGGAGCATTTGGGTTTCTCCCTAAACTAAAATGCATGAAATAAACAAAATAATTAATTAACACATGGTTTTCACATAGGAAAACCCCAACTGTAAGGAATCAGATTCACCTATGCAGGTGAACGTGGTTGTCCTCAATCAGAGACTCATCTGGGTTCAAAGAGACCTTCAACATCACTAAGTCCAACCATGAACCTGACCTACCAAGTCCCATCACTAAACGGCATCCTTAGTGCCGCCTCCACATCTCTGAATACCCCCGGGGACAGGGACTCCACCAGTTCTGAGCAGCCCCTTCCAATGCTTCTGGGGAGCAAAAGGAAGGAGAGTTCATTTCTGAGATGGAAGGTAGCTAGCAGGCAAACTCATGGTGGTGATGTGTTGGTGATTGGACTAAATGTTCTCAATGGTCTTTTCCAACCATAATGATTCCATGAAACTCCAAGAATAGCCATACTGTCTTCTCCAGGAGAAAGATTAGACTTTGCTTGGCTCCTTCGGTTTCTTGCTGTTCTTGTTGTAAAGGCCAGCAAAGCCTCAGAAGGACACAGCAGAGCTGTGAGCAGATGCCAAAGCAAAAAGCAGAACAAAATCCTGTCTCATAGAGCTGTCTGAGTTTGTAGATCTCCTGTTTTAGGACTTGTTTGGGAGCCTGGTCTCATAGCTGTGCATCCTTCATGATCTGGCAGTTTCATTTCTCTACCCAAACAAGTGATTCCTTGCATTTCTGCAGCTGAAAGCTGATATAGCAAAAGAGGAAAAAAACAAATTGAACAGAGGAAGTATGTTTCATTTGACAATGGGTCTTTAGAGTCTGCATTTTTTTTTAGAACTAGATTCTTGGAGTAAAAAAAGGAACAACCCGTGTCTGAGATATGTGCAAAATATAGCTCAAATCTAAAAGCTGTAACTGTGTGAGAAAAGTCAGATGTTAAACAATCACAGTTTTATTCCTCCCAGCAAGACAGCCTGTGCACCTGTAGCTGTTATTGTCTCTACTGTATAAAGTGAAAATGAATATCACATTGTATTGAAAACCCTCATGGAATACAATTACTCAACAGGAACCGTCCTAAATCTATCAGCTGTAATTCACTCGTAATTTTGTGGGACTAATGCAGAGAAATGTTTCTTCATGCATGATTTGCCCCCAGCCTTTCCCCCCATTAATACATTTCATCCACTTTTGCTTACAACGGCTAAACTACTTGTAAGAGATTAATTACCTATGGGAAGTGTCTGTCTTGGTCTGTAGGAATGACATTATGCTGAACATTAAATGCTGACACTATTAAACTCTGCCGGACATATTTTGATATAATAACTCTGCAGACCACAAGTGAAATGGGTCCCTCACCAATTCACTACCTCATTGTTTTTCTGTCATCAGAAAACTTCGGGATATGGTCTCAGTTGACATAGCTCAGAGTTTCATTCACGTTAGTGGAGCAGCTTATTAGGGCTTTCTGTTTCCCTGGAAGTTTTCCTGAGTTACCAGATGCAGACAGGAATCTTTGTTTACCAGTAACTTTGAACTGAGGTGCAGAAGCTGCTGTATGCTGACTGATTGGGAAACTGGGCTTTACATTTGAAATCAACAATTGAAAACAAAACACATCTTCCTTTCAACATTTATTTTTGCCACCTTAGAAAATAAGAAAGTCGTTTTGCTTTGGTGCGCAGATACTGCAAATGTAGTGGGTGGCGGTTTGGAGAATCCTGCATTTTTTTCTCACTGGAAAGAAAAGCAGTAGAAATCTGAAAGAGAGGTCATAAAGTAGTGGTGAAGGGACTATAACTTTTTTTTTTTTTTTCCCAGAATGGGAAAAATGCTTGAAAGAAGTAGAAAAGATTATAAAATGTGATTTCTTTCACTCCAGTCATCCCATTCGTAATTAGCTCATGTCATACCTTTCACTTTTTAGTTGTTTTCAGTCTCCTGTTGATTTGTTGACCTCTCAGCACTTTTGTTGAAGAAGTGAACCGTGCAGAGTAGTTTTAGCCCAATGTATTTTGTTTTGCTTCTGCTGCTGTTCAAGATGCATGTGTGGAACACAGGTTGAAATCCAATTTACACTTGGGAGCAGCTCCCAGGACATGTTGTATGGCTCTTTGTTCAATGGGAGTTGGAAGCATCTTATGTTTTTGTTAGCATTGCCACACATGGTGCCCTGTTTGTCATTGCGGACTTCCCCATGAAGGACCAGAAATCAGAACAGCTTCAGCTAAATCAGCAGCACACCAGCATGGTTACCCACCATGCTGCACTGCTGGGTCCACCATCACCATCCACTGATGTGTTTCTGTTGTATGTGCAGGTTTGCAGGCTCACCAGTAATTAAAATCAGTCCCTCTGACTCTACCCCTGGGTAGATTAAGCTTGAATCCTGCTTGACTATGCAAATGTACTTGCATAGAGTAAGGAGTTGAGGTGAGGAGAAGAGAACATGGTGCATTTTTCAAGGATCCGCATTGAAGACTGCAAACCCTTTTGTTCTGTAATCTGGGATATCCTCTAGAAGCCAATGCAGAAGAAAAGGGGCATTGTCTGGTGAGTGGCTTCATTACTAATCTCTCCTGGATGCACTTTAATTCATTTTAATGACTCTGCCTCCTGTCAGACCTTTCATTTGTTAAAGGGGTTTGTTAAAGAGATTAAGTGCAATGGGAATATGAACCTCAAAACACTACATCTCTTCCCCTAACCCCTCCTCCCACTCCCCCAAGATTAATATTACACCAAAAGGAAGAGAAAAGGCATTTTCTGTGAAACACATTACAAGACCTTTAGAAGGAGAGGGAGGGAGGAGGAGCAATGGAGCACGCTGGGCTTTTTTAACCCGTGGAAGAGCTAGAAGATGATGTTACTGATATCAGGCTTTATCAGCTGCATTGTTTCCCGTTCATGTGTCTATTGAATCTTTGTGCAAACATACCTGTTTATTAGGAATGCCAGTTTAAGGAAATGAACAGTCTGCCTCAGTTGGATTCTACTCTTCTACTCATATGGGAGCCTTGAAATATCCTCCTTCGCCCCTGAAGAACAAGTGTACCCTGCAGTAGGTGTACTGCGTGAAAACCTTTCAGCTGAAACCCAAGTTTTCAGCCAGCTGGAGAAATGAGAGAACTTTTTGGTTTCCTATGTCAGCTTCCTACCCAGGGATCTCAATGCTTCGCTTAGTGTGGGAAGTGGCGAAGTCAGCAGAATCCCTGTGTGGAACTATGAGTTTATTCTCAAAATTCATGATCTACATAGATATCTTTTGACATTTGTTTCATGGATTTGCTAGAAAAAGTTCCCTTAACTAGCTCATTTCAGTCCTTCTCTTTGTGCACAAGACCTGGAAGTAATTTTCTTATAGCTCTATAGACTCTTATCACATCAGGGTGAGAACGGGCTTCAGAAATTCATGAGAAGAATAAGATGAAGTGCCACATAATAGCAGATTACAGTAGATTAAGAAGATAACTTTCTTCCCTGCATCCCTCGATGTTCCTCTAATAGCCAGCTGGTTCATAGTACAGCAGGGGTAGCATGCATTTTGTGCAAAAAATGAAGATGCATCATATTGCATGCTGTAATGTCAGTACAGATTGTCATCTTTCTTTTGGCTTTGAAGTGGAGAGTGTCAGTTCTGCTAGCAGAGGGAAAACAGGACATGTTTCAAAAAAGAGGCACGTGAGATATAGCCTCTAAGCAGAATGATGAGTTGAATTGCCAGAGGATGGAGTAGAATTGCCTAGAGCAGGTTGGAAATTGGGTGTAATTCAACACAACCATGCTTTGGGGGAAGGAGCAAGTAGCATACAGTGATGGATAAGTGGGAAGACTACCTCTAAGTATGAAGCAATTCTTCCACTCTTCTTGCCATTAGTAGAAACTCAAGATGGATGCTGTGTGCAGTTTTGGTTATGGCTTTTCAGGAAAGATGTAGACCAGCTGGATAGCAACAGGAATGATTGAAGACCTGACTTAGAAAGAAAAATTTAAAGAAGTAAGGTTGTTTAGTCTAGAGAAGAGAAGCTGAAAGGATCTATGATAGATATCTGTGCACATACAAAGCTGCAAGGGAAAAGGAACGTGTTTTCCTTGTCAGTGCAGGTGGGATGAGAGGTAGTTGGTCAGAACTGAAATAAAGGAGAATAAGTTGGAAATAAGGAAACCTTTCACAAGACAGCATTAGTGACTTGAGGGAGGTGCATCAATCACATGGGGAGATGCATCAGTACTTGTGGAATGACCAGTCCTAATAGCAGGAAGAGGAAACTAGAAAAGAAAAAGGTATAACTATCCCATGGTGGAATATGGGTTGTTGTTTTTTTTTTTCTTCCTGGTGAATTCAGGAGGCCCCTGGCAGGCTTGCCTTCTATAAATCTTTGTGCTTTCCACACAGGGAATCCAGAGAGTCTGATGAACCCACTGATGTTCTAGTTCTAAGGGTTGAGCATATTACTGAAAAAGGACATAAATGATTATGAATTGGTTTTGGATGAAATGATAGCTATTCAAGAAACAAATCAAAACTCTAGAAAGTCCATTGGAGAAAATGAAAAATCTCCCCATCTATTACATTTCTGTGCTGTATTTGAAGTTTCAGGGGCAAATCCATCCTGCAAGACATCTCCACACCCTTACAAAACCAATATAATGAGGGGAACATGATAGCAAATTCTTTGGGTTTTGTTTTAGTTTGGAAGGCATTAAAAGCGTTGCGTAGAGGGAATGGAAATGTTGCCCAGATGCCAGTTCCACAAGGGTGTGTTCTTCTAGAGCCAGGTATGTCACTCAATGAAAAGCAGTGTTCAGATCCTGCCATGGCTTGGGGGTTAGCCAAAGAGGTTGGAGAAGGGTGGCTGGAAGGAGAAAGGAGCCTGGTATTTTTCACTGCCAACTTTCTGCTTTTTGTCTAGCTTCCCCTGCACAAATGACATCTGAAATGTAAGCTGGCCTCTTTCCATTATGGAAACCTCAAACTGAATTTAATAGTAGGGGCTTATATTCAAATGTGCCATAAAGTGTTGTAGAGAACTGTATCATCATTTGAGCATTTTGTGATGTGGTTCAACCTCTTCAACCTGAAACTTTCCCCACCCTAGAGTTTTAGACTAGCTGTGAAGTGATTTGGACACATCTTTTACTCACTCATAAACGATGTTTGTATTTATTTGTGCTACTTCACTGGTTTAGGTCCTATGAATTAAGTAAGAATCCATTATTCTAGACAATGGCTAAGATGTGACTACATCCCATAAGGCTGTAAGTTGGTGTACACGGTAATGGATGAACATATAATGGTAGATCGATGGGGAACCCAGACAACACATGGTTGTGTTCAACCTGCATGGGAAAGATGGACTGACAGATAAAGGAGAACAATGCAGTTCCTTCCCAACTTGGGCTGGTTTTTATCTTGGCTCGGAACAAGCAGAACATAGGTGGCACAGGATGCCTGCTGCTGGACTGAGCTGTGTGTGACATATGTCTGTGATATTTAATTACTGGGACAATGGATGAATCTCCATGCTCCAGTCAGCTTTGAAAATTTCAAGCACTGGGGCACTTTCCCTCCCTCTTGACATCCATAGGATCCAAGAGCAATTTTCCTACAATACCACTCAATCCCTATGGAATCCCACTGCTTTCACCCTTATTACGTGCCGCAAGACTTTCCCACAAGGGTTTAATCTTTTGCTGCCTCAACTGAGAAATCTGTGGAAACAGAAAGAGCACAAGACAGACTAAAGAAGAAAGAAAACAGTTGGGAATTGTTCAACCCTGTTCCAAGATGCTCTGTCTCCCTACAGCTGAGATTCTTCTGAAATTCAGTGGTACTAACTAGCATTCATCACTCCAACCCACAGCAATTTACTGGTGGCGATTTTCTGCTTCCAGCTGGTGACTTCCTGACCTCAGAGGTTAAGACAATTTTTATTCATGCTACTGAACTTGGCATCTGAATTTTAATGTCATGCTTTTTGCCTCCCCACCCCTCTGTTTTCCTGGTGGAGGCTTAAAGCCTGTGAAATCTTTTCAGGGCAAACAGAGATGAAATGTGCCATCCCAAAAGCATGACAGCACACAACATGGCAAAAAGATTGCCACACAGTAGTGCATATTTTTAGGTGAGTGCTAAGTTGCTAGGAGAAACTGCAAACCAGTGTTGAGTTGAAGTGGGTTCCCCATGGAAATTTTTTTTTCTGGTGCTTTTAATTTATAGGATCCAACAGAGAGCCATCACTGTCCAGCTGAGTTGTCTGATGTCTTAGACATGGGTTATGTAATGTGGAAGAGAAGTGACTGTATGTACCAATGTACACAGAAAAAAAAACATGATAAAAAAATGCATCAAGGCAATGGGTTATATTTTCAACAAACTCAGTGCTCTCATTCAGTCATCAGGGAGCAATTAGCACCAGTGGCAGTTAGATGTCATTACCTTTAGCATCCAGAGTTCCTCCCTGGGGATGTACCAGTGTTTCTGGAACCCAGGACAAAAATGTTGACCCTGCTTACCTTTACTAGGCTGTATCAAAAATACAAAGATTTTGAGTATTTGAAAATCTTTTCTTTCTTTGAAGTGCCTAGGATCTGACCTCACTTTCTCAGCCATAGCTGTTACTCCAGACCAGCACCTTCAGAATTCAGCAGTTATTCATAAAAGAAAAAAAAACTTGAACAGCAACATCAACATTTACTAATTTTTATCTTTCACACGAAACAGAAGATTCCCTTTCTGTGTTAAAGCAGAGTCTCCAAAGCTGTGAATCTGAAATGAAAACAGTCATCTGTGTCTCCATGTGTTGCCCTGGCCTCCCCACTCTGCTCCAGAGTAGCTGAGTATCAGAGCAGATAAGCTCTGGCAAGAAAAACAAATGCCTCATTTGCCCACAGAGTTATGATGGGGTGGGTTAGTTCATGCATTGCCAATACTGATTGAGAACAGCAGAAACAAGAAAGCTAACACAGGTGTCTGCTGGGAGAGAGGAATAAGCTGGCTTTGTCAACTCCTTCAACTCCTTTATATTCTTACTCATTCTAGGTTTTCCTGGTACATTGATATCTCAGAAAGTTTTCTTCTATGGACATATATTCTGGGCAATGTCAAGGACTGGCCCAAGGTCTTTGGGAGCTACCAAGTGAACAAAAAGCTAAGGTAATGCTGAGACAGAAGAGTAAATGACCAAAGCTCTGAGCAGCCTGGTCTGGTGGTTGGTGACTCTTTCCATAGCAGGGGAGTTGAAACTAGATGATCTTTGATGTCCTTTTCAACCCAGGCTGTTCTGTGATTCTGTGAAATGACCCTCAATGAGATTTCTAAATTTCAGCAGCATAGTGAACCCTTCCCCATAACTCCTCTCTCTGCTCTTCATTTCTGTCCTCCTTTCGCTGCTAGGACGAATTCTCTGAATTTCCATTATTTTGAAAATAGTTATCTTTAGACACGCTTCGTTGCTAACTTTCACCTGGTGCTGTCATTTAAGCCAGAGCTAAATGGGTTGTCATGCACTTAGCGATCAGCAGAAATGCCCTGGCATCAAAGGTTCGTGGCCACAACACACCAGGCTGCTTCTGAAAGGACGCAAGGATCAAGTCCATTGCGATGCAAATGCGGCCGATTCCCTAGCTGGTATTTTGTTTCTGTCTGGGCTTAGAGAGGGAAGGCTGAGGACAAGAAAGGAAATGTTCTGTGGGAAGATGATCTGGCATTTTTTCTCATTCTCCCCGCACACGCATTCCAGAGAGTTACACACCAGATAAGCAGCAAGCGCTGTTTGGCCAGCTAACTACTACACAAGCATTATGGACCATCTGGGGACTTTTAAAGCCTGCAGAATATGAGTCGAGCTTGTGCTGGAAGTAGGGGCTGAGCTGGTATCCTGTGTCTAAATACCAACACAGCTGCTTAGAGCAGGAAAGGGGAACCCTCCAAAGGAACAGCGTAGGGGCTTTTCTTTACGAAGGATATTTTTCTGGGGTAATTGAACTGATTGAGACTCGTCTGTTTGAGCCTGTGAAATAAGATTCTCTCCAACTGGAGCTGTGAGGATACAACAGCAGACTCAAAGGCTTTTATTATTATTGTTGTTGATAATATTTTCGCTGTTGTTTTCTTTCTCAAAGAACCTCTGAAAGGGCTTTTCAGTATCTTGAGATGTAAACTCAGCACGGTATGCTGGCCCTGGAAAGGAACCAACGTGCTTCAGCTGAGGGGAGGCTGGAAAGATAGCGTTTTCCCATAGCCTTTCCCATAGTTTTTCCAGTTTGTTGTCTTTTGCCATAACCCGTGTTATAGGCACAGCAGTGCTATGGGTACAGTTTCTCATGAGCTTTCAACAAGTGAAATGGGCTGAGCAGGGCGGAGGAGTTACTCTCGAAAACAAACACATATCTGAACTTGTGATATTTAGGAACAAGAGATGCACTCCGGAACGCTGGGGTTTGATCTAAAACAAACAGGGTCTTCAGTTACATTTTGAGACCTTGTTAAAATTCTTTTTACTTGCAAATCCTTCTGATAGAAGGGAAGCACGCTTACCTCCAGTGTGACCTCGCACCAGGGTTTCACCAAGGTTGAATTTGCCCCTCAGTGACTATTTTCTGAATCCTAAGCACATACTGACTTTTAAGAGACCTTTTCTCAAAGCACCAGGCTCTCTGCTTTCCTCCAGCTGTACTGCTTCATGCTCCAGCCTGGCCTCCCCTTATGGAGCTCTTCACCAATGTCATTCTTCCAAATGTTGTAGCCTAATACTAGGCTCAATTGTTAAATTGAGTCAATGCCTGAAGCAGATTCCAAGGACAGTTGAGGGCTCATTGTGTTGTGCGCTCTGTGACAACAAGGGCAGAAGAAATCACTGACTTGCAAGAGGTTTCGGGCAGAGAGAGAAAGGTAGTGCTCCCGGGAAATAAAGGGAGATGCCTGAGATCACGTAAATCCCTGAAGAGTCAGACCCCTAGTTTGACAGTTCTTGGTCCATACCATTCTATTTCATTTAACAGCTGTATTAGATAGAAGGTATGTAACCACCTAATGCAGACAACTGGCATCACAAGAATTAATTTAGGCTTTACAAGCAGTTTGCTCTTGACTTGGACAAGAGGCTTCGTAGATCGCATGCACCCTGAAACCAATGGGGTTCAGGTGAAACTGCACATTACAATGAATAACCTTCTGTCATCTTCTGTTCTTTGTAAGCATTGAGTAATTTTTTCAGCAGAGACAAATCTCAAGTTCTAGGGAAACCCTCAGCCAGATGGGGATTAAAAAAAAACTGAAAAAAAAAAAAAAAAAAAAAGAGAGAGAGAGAGAGATCAGTCATCTGTCGTATCATTTCCAAGCAATATTTGGAAAATAAACATTGCAGGGCATACCTCTTTTGAGGACATATTTCCAAACACCCAATGTGAGAGAGCCAGCCATACCAGTGCCAGTGCACTTCAGACACAGGCTGTGCAAAACGGTTTCAGATGAAGTGCAGAATTTGGTCTCCTTGCCCCACCAAAACGCTTATGGGTTAGGGCTATTGTAAGCTTTTGGACAGTACTTCAAAAGGCACTTCAGTTGAAGAAATAATTACTATATAAGTTACAGCTGAACATTTATAGCATAATTGCCTTTCCAGAAGTGTACCTCTAACACAC
The DNA here is from genome assembly GCF_019238085.1 of Lagopus leucura. Taxonomy (NCBI): domain Eukaryota; kingdom Metazoa; phylum Chordata; class Aves; order Galliformes; family Phasianidae; genus Lagopus; species Lagopus leucura. The sequence continues at coordinate 14,081,679 of NW_024962273.1, read as the reverse complement.
CCTGGCATTGATGTTTTCAATTCTAGGGTGAAGACCAAAACTAAATGAGATCAGCAGGAAATCCATATTCATTTCAAATTCATTTAGCTACCCCAGGATACAAAAATAAAGTCTTATACAGTCAAAGACAGAAGATCATTCTAATAAGAAAAATGTGGGCTAGATGAAGGCAAATGATTAGGTATGTTTGGGCAACTATGGGCTTTTCAGAGGGAAATCAGACAAGATCTTGTCTTCATTTACAATTTCCATGTTTAAGTAAAGCTTATTATTCTATATAAACTAATTAAAAAGAGCTTCTGCATCTCATTTGGGTCAAGCATCAGAAGTATAAGAGGGGATATTCAAAAGGCAGAAGAAATGGAGGGTATCATACAGTAAATATAAAACAAAAACTTGAAGACATTTATTCATCAGAAATTGGTAGGCTATGGAATTTCTTGCTACATAATATTCTGTGCTGAAGACTTTTCTTCCATTAATTTGTCTAACTTGAGTCCATTGAGGACTCGTCAGTATGAAGACACCATGAATAGCTCAGAAAGTCTGCAAGACATAAATGTCAGGAGCTTGGGGTAGTATTCTGGGAAGGTATCAGCATATCACTTGCTCTCTTCCTGTGCACCTTCATGGAGCTTCTTCCTTGCTCATGGCCTGCTGGATAGGGGGCCATGGCTGGCATTGGACAGCAACAGATTTCCAAAAAAAGCTCCACAAAGGAAAAGCCCTTTTAGCCATTGTGCATTGGTATTATCTTCAGTCCAAATTTCCTTACCCAAACTATGGATCCCCTTGCCTGCATTTCAAAATTGCAGGTGGAGAGGTTTAGTATAGGATCACCAAGTGGAGCCAGTATGGGCCAGGTTGCCAACAACCACTTCTCTGCCGTGCAGTGAAGGTTGAGAATACTTCCGTAGCAAGCAGTACGTGATGGGAAAAAGGTATCTGTTCAGCTCACTGGGACCATGACAGACAGTACTGGTGAATTCAAGCTTTCAGACTGTGCAGAAAAGATGATCTAGAGTGGTTCCACATGGGTGCAGCAGTCATGGGATGTACCAAGCTTTGGAATATCTTCTGTGCATCCTCAGGGAAGAACTCTGTTTTGTGGCTTTACCTGATGAGAAAGAGCACGTGCTCTGCTTGAGTGTTTCATGCGATAGCCACCCTTTAACCAAACTCTAGGGATTGGTGTCTTCCTGATGAAGTGAAGCTCTCCTTTTGTGAGCTCATTTTGCTCCAGAGTGTTGCTGTCATAGTATGGATAGAAGGGCAGAGGATTATGTTAGAGTTTTAAAAGTGCTTTATGGAGGATGGGGTGAGAAGCAACATAATCACTGTTATGCAGATGGAAAAGCTCTTGGCTCCAGATGGATTCCCCAGAGAATCAGATAAGCCATTTAGAGCACTTGTTGGCTCCTCATCCATTTAAATTGCTTTGCAGCTGGGTGCTTCTCCCAAGGACTTTGGAAAGGCAAGTTACTGGGGATAGGTCAATGCCACAAGTCCAGCCAAAATGGAAGATTTTGTTCTGACACATGGCTGGGTCATAGTCCTAGAAAGAAACATAGGGGGTCAGGAACTGAATAATATTTATTAGAGAGGAAGAGCATAGGAGTGGTGCTGCCTGCTTAGAGGTAGCTGCATAACGGCTTGGGAGTGTTTCTCAGGCCCGGCTCTGCAAGCAGGTGATGAAATACTCCCTTAGCTCAAGTTGCAGTTGGAGCTGATGTTTGCAGACTGAGGCAGACTGAACAGCAGCTACAGAGGCTTCCTTCTGGGCAGCAGATTTCACACATGAGTGGCAGCAGTAGCTGCTGTTTCTCCTTTCAGGCTGATAGATTCAGAGCAGATCTTCTTCCATTCTCTTCCATTCTCTAAGGTTCTGGCCTTAGGCCAGAAATTCTAGAAAATTCTTATAGAAATTCTTAGAAATTCTGCAGGAAAGAGGAGAGTTTGACAAACTTCAGGATGGATTCTGGCCAAATTGATGATCCACCTGACCTACCCCAGCTATTCCAGGTGTTCTGGGTCATCTTTGTTGGTCTTAAAATGTTACAAACCGGACAGTATCACAAGCTGGTATTCACATTTAGGAGGGCTTCCTCATTTCAGTAGTCAGCAAGGAAAGCATTACCTGGAAGCAGGAAGTCTGAGGAATATTGAAGACTCTAAGGTTTAGGGCTAGTAAGTGGCTGTTTAGACTAAGCAAGTAAGAGGAACGTGGATTGATATATTGCCCATTAGAGTGGAAGCTGACAGCTTTGTGCTCTGCTTTCTGTCCCTGTAAATCATGTCAACCCACTGGCACGATGTTTCTTCTCATTCTGAAGTGGGGAGAAGGCTCCTGGAAGCACAGGGAGCTGCGTAGGTCAGAGTCATTGTTCTACTGGGTGTTGCACTTGCTCATATGATGGTAGCTTAATAACATCATTCTGATTGCCCCCAAATCATTCAGTTTTCTTTTTACTTATAAAGGAAACATAAAAAATGCTGCTTCTTACACATGAATAATCACTTTCAAATGCCAAATCTCAGTCCAGAGCCTCCTGGAAAGGAGTCAAGCTCTAAGGAGTCTGTTTTCATATATTTTCTCTTATCAGTCCTCATCACAGATCAGGGTTTGTGGTTTTACAGCTGATGGCATGTTGCCTGCATATCTCAGGGCTGAAATGCAAAAATAAGCCAAGCATGAAGACAGTATCAGCTTGACGCTACATGCCTTTCTAGAGCTATTAGATAAGAGACACTGTTTGTACAGAGCAAACCTGTTACCTCAAGAAAACAAAACTGCTTTTAACCGTGGCTTGCTCTAACTCTCCTCTTAAAAGATCCAAAGTATGATTCAAATAAATGGACAGCCCAATCATCAGCTCGGTACCGTTGACCCAAAGCAGCAGGAACTAGCTGTCAGTGTGTTGAAATGGCTGCTTCTCAGGATGACCAGCTCTGCCCCTTTTGTTTCTGAAACCTTCCCACAAGTCTCTTCCTGAAAGTTTCCTTTCCACTCTGCAAGGTGTCACCTTTTCTGCCCTGCACATGTTTAGCACCAGGCATGGTGGAAATTCTGATGTAGGCCTGAGACACTTTGTAGGTAAACACTGTATTTATCTTCTGAGGGGCTCGCTACCAGTCTGGAGAAGACCAAACTTCATTTGATTTTAAGCCCCAAGTCCCTTTAACAGTGAAACGTTTCCAGACAGTGGATCTGACTCTGTACAGTGAACGTGTGGGGAGTGCTCTGTGTGAGGAGTACACACTGGGATCCTTGTTCCTTGATGGGCCATCCTGAGCATACACTGGCTTCCTTCTGGCCCACATTCCTGGTTTTCTTCCCATGGAGATGATAGTACCAGGGCTGCAGGGTGGACTGATGCACACACAAATCTCTCTCCAAACCACATGGTCCAGATTTGTCCGGGCACGCTTTTGCATTCCCCAATTTAAATATAGCCTGAGTACACTTCTGCTCTGAATCACCCTTTCAGAGTCCCTCCTTCTCTCTCAAATCATTCACTCTAGACAACATGGAGACCTCTGAAATGTAATACAAGGCTTTTTATGCACTCAGTGTTCTTATACATTACCCTTTAGGTAAATAACATTTTTTTCTTTGCCACAGTTAGCTACTGCTTTAGGAACCATCATACCCACTAAACCACAAGAGGTTTTCTTATCCCAGGTGAGCACATTTTTAATGGGAAAAATTGGATTCTATATTTTTTCATGTCACCTGCGACCCTCCACTCCTTGCACACAAGAAAGATCAGGTCTGAAGATCTATGTCCAGAGAAAGGTAGCTTGTGGCCAGACACAAAGATTTCTGCTGAGATGAGTTCAACAGACTAGCATTTGCTAAAAATCACGTTAATTTCCTGGTTATTCCAGCCTCTCACACCTTTCTTTAAACCTAATTTTGTATGTGCTTTTCCAGTTGCAAAAGCATAGTAAGAGCCTTTTCTTAAAATGTCTTGGGATCCAGGCCTCATTCTGAGGGTTTTTACAGCTGATCTGGATATGATGCTATATTTGTATGTATCGTAAGAAAATTTTGACTTGAGTTGAACTTAAAAAACTTTAGTCAATGCATAGTACCAGAGAATCATAGAATCATTAAGGTTGGAAAGACCATTAAGATCATCTAGTCCAACCATGCCCACCATGCCCACTGACCATGTCCCTGAGTTCCACATATACCCTCTTCTTGAGCATCTCTAGTGACAGTGACTCTACTGCCTTCCTGGGCAGCCTGTTCCAATCTTTTACCACCCTACTGAGAAGAAATTTTTTTCTAGTATGCAACCTGAAGCACTCTTATACCACGCTGAAACCATTTACAGCATAAGATAAACTTGATAGATTAAGGCTGACTGGAACTCACAAAAGCTCTTGGAAGTTCAAGTGATTTGGCAAAGCAGGTAATGATTTAAAACAGTTTCTCAACCTGGAGTGAAGTTGATGCAGTTAGATTACGCGTATCTAACCTTTTGGCCACGTAGAGTGAAGAGGAATTGTCTTGGGCCACATGTATGTAGCTTGCTCCAAAAGTAATGCCTCCTATTTATTTCCATGGAAACGACAAGAGGTACAAAGAGCACAATGACACAGTTTGAGCAAATTCTCAGCTACAAAACACTGTTTTTCCACACATTCCACCATTAGCTGTGCTTTTTTGCGGGTGATGAAGAGCCTGCCACTTGTAAAAATCTCTACCAGCAGAGGTGAGCCACTGTCACTGTTGTCACTGGTGGAATGGTTCAACCTGTACTGCCATGTCACCAACATCCACCTCTAACATCATGGGTCAACATAATAAAATGGGAGGCATCACTTTTGGAGCAGCCTTTATAAAATGTGTGATACAGTTAATGTGTATCAAAATAGAAGAACAGCCGCTGCTATGGTGGTGTGGGGTGGGGGTGGCTGCAGTGCAATATGCCTGAGTGAGTGGTAAACACCTGAACTGATAGCAGGCAGAAGTGTGGGCACTGTGGTTGAATTTGGCTTGCCATGTGAAAAGTGTCTTAGGAGTTTAAATTCCTGGTAAGGCTCTGGTGTGTTAAGCTCTCGGTTCCTCTATCAGTTTTAAGATGGTTTAAGAATTCAGTGTCTTAAAGCAGCATGAGCTGCTAAACCACTTTCAAGATTTAGGAGGACTTAATTGTTTAAACGAGTTTAATATCTTAACATGGCTGAGCCACTGCTGCTGGCTTACAAAGTTAGCAGAGTTGAGACTAGGTGACGTTGGAGAGATGTCGTTTTTGCATAAGATCGGATCAGACCAGTGCAGTGCAGCCTTCTGGCTTCTTGCTCTCTGAATCTGCTGTATGTTTTTCAAGGTCATTGCTCAAACAATTCCAAGCAGTTGGCAAATAGAGACTGGGACTGCTTGCCAATCAAATCTAGTTCAAGTATTCTTTGAGTCAATATCCAGCCATTGTGTTGCTTATTTGTTCTTCTAATCTTCCAAATCCCCCATAAAACCTATATATTTTTGCTCTACCCTCTTACACTTCAATGACAGAATGTCTGCTATTTCTGGAGCTCCTCAAAAATCCATGCCAAGATTTCTACTGATGCTAGGACCTTCTCTCACCCTTATGCCTTCCTGGAGAAGACACTCTCCTTTTTTACACAATTTTTCACTCTGGGAGCATGATCTCAGCTTTAGGATCTATTGCCTGACAATAAAAAGGGGTGAGTACAGGGTGGACAAAACAGAGGCATCTGGAATTCTCTTTCAGAGCTTTCTTCTGCTTGTCTCTGGCAGGTCGTTTTTAATGCCTCCTGCTGTAACCAGAGGGATGGGGCAAACTCCTGGTTCATTTGAACATGAAGTTGATTCCACTGATGATCTTTCCTCTCTGAGCTGGAAAAATTCCTAGCTGTTCTTCAATAGGCAGTGACTTAAACCTTCAGCTCTCGGCATCTCAGTCTTCCTGTGGCATGGAGTCGCAGTGTCCCACGAAAACAAAACATTCATTTATTTTCATTAAGATGGAATTTGTCAGTTTTCTGTTCCCCTTGCTGAACCTTCTATCACAAGAGAGAGAGAGAGAGACTGTCTCTTGTAGGTTTGCCTCAATTATTTTTAAGTGTTACTTTAACTCACCTTCTGCTTGTGATAAGCAACACTGTTCTTTTCACTTTCCTTTTTGTGACCTCTGTGAGACCCAGGTGTTCTCAGCATCTTTGAATCTTATGTCCAGACATGGAAATAAGAGTCCTAGTTTGGAAGCTGAGGTCACAGCCGTACTAAACAAAATGTAGTTGCTTTTATCACCAAACAACTTTAGTTCCTCACTCCCAGTACCTAGAGTTAGAATTACTAAGGCTGGAAAAGAGCACTAAAAGTATCTAGTCCAACCATCCACCTACCTCCAATACTGCCCACCGCTGCTGTATGCACCTACTGCAGTATTCTCACTTTGGCTACCTGAAGTCTCATAGCATCTTTTTAGCAGGTCATAGGGAAGCATTGTCTCATATTTGTAATGTGAAGTGTTGAGCCTAGGCTAGAAGCTTGATTTTTTAATGGCTGAATTAGGGAAGAACTAAGTTTTCTGAGCTTTAGTGGTGTGGTTAAATACAGCAGCTTCTGTTGGCTAGTTCTGAGATGTGTCCCAGTTCAGCAGATGGCTTGTTGGGTACAACTTTTGAGGTTGTGTGAAACCCTGCAAGCAGCTATTCACAGGGGTCTGGGATCAAGCTTTACCTGAGCCAAAAGTAAGGGAAAAAATAGTAAAACAGGCTTTGATACTTGTTGCTTAATTATCACTGATGTTTGTTTATCTGCTCAGGAGGAAGGCAGAACTGTCTGTTTGGATCAGCCAACTGTGTATCCTCTCCCTGTCCCCTGCTATGGTCATGGTCCCTGAATTCATTGTCATGTGTTTTCCTCCATCCTGAACGGGTGCACAAATTGTCCAAATTGTAGCTCTCTAAAGAACGGCCAACAACCGGATCTTCTTTCAGGGAAAACAAAACAACCTCTGGCTTTTTTGTTTTATTATAATCAAAGGCTCCCTTTTTAATCGTTCCTGTTTCTAGTCACATGGAACATGAACTGTCAAAGAAAAACTTGAGGAGAGAGGGAAAGAGAGAAAGGAGTGTGACCTTAGACAAAAAGCTTCCTCACTGGGGACAGGAAACCTCCACTGCAAGGCCATGGGACAAGGACCTTTTGCCTTGAGGTCAAGGTTTCAAATGCATTCATCAGTTAATGGTTTTGGGAGGTTGTTCCCCTAGATTGTAAAGAACATGGCATGGACAATATCTATCCTTGCGCTCTTGTTGGGGTCAGTTGCTATATCTTGAAATCCTGGAATGCAGTTTGAGGTTTTGTCACCATCTTTGTAAATCCCATTTGCCATCACTGGGTGATTTGTCTGCAGAGACCAACATGGATTTTAAGGCCACGTGTGAGAAGAAGGGACAGGGAAGGATGTACAGATCTCAGAACAAACTCCAGACTTTTAATTTATTCATTGGAGTCTGGAAAATTGCTTTCCTCTGTGTTTTTATAATATGAAGAATTATTTCCCTTATCCTCAGGCATAATGAAATTTTGGTGTTAAAACCTGGCTTTTTAGAACACTCAGCATTTCAGAAATGCCACCAGGATTTCACATATTCTTCTCAAAGGTTGAACAAACTTTGCAATTCTGCTGCACTTAAAGGCTTCATAAGGACAGAAGACCTTCTCCAGCACTTGGTGGGCAAGGCTGAGAGATGAGTTCAAACCTCATAAAGTCTAACAACTAATTGAAAACATTATCTAGTCCATCTAGCTGAAGCTCCCTCAGAGAACAGAATGAGCAGAAAAATACTCATTTTCATGCTTATTTCCTACTTGAAAACCACTAATTTCTACATGTGGCTGTATGCTTAATCTCACTTGTTCTAGTAGTTCACCTTGAGCCTGGTAATGTCTTCCCCTAACAGCCTGTACATCAACCCCCCGGAGCTGAAAGATGATTCTCATTTCCTTTAGCAGGGTCCCAAACCCATGCAAATCAGCGTATGAGGCCAAAGACTACCACGGCAGCACAGGACCTCACTTGAACAATGCCTCAGGTCCCTTCTCTCTGAGCCAAGAAGCTCATGCTTAGCCATATTTAGCAGGTATCAGGAAGGCTGCACACGTAATTTCTCTCTTTATATTCCCTGGTTTGGCCTTTGTGTCTGCCAAATGTTTGTGTAGCTTCCTCAGACCCAATCAGGCACATTGGCACACAGGTTACATCCAGCTGTGACCTGTGAGAGTGATGGACATCACTCTGTGATTCTGACAGTCCTTTCCCTCTACTCAGGTCTGCAAAATCCTTTCTGTTCATATATGCAGAAAACGAGTCCTTTGCTCCAGGATTAGAGAGGTCATGCAGCCAAGACACCAGGGGCAGTCAGAGTTACTTCCCATCGGGCCGATGATGATCTGGAAGGCATTGCTTTCACCAGTTTATCTGGCCCTGTGGTTAACATGGGATTTCGTATTTCAAGTTGACTTGGGCTGGAACCAGAGATTGTCATCCCATGGCTCCAATTGACAGAAAATTCACCCTGTCCCTTGGGGTGCAGCTCCCCCTGCACTACATTACTCCTCTGCACAGAAACGTGCCACGTATTTCCTCTGTGGGCTTTGCTGATTTCCCAACTGCAGCCCATGGAGTCTTTCATGCTTCTGGCTGCTAGATCAAAGATTCATTTTTATATTGAAGTTTTTCACTCCGTGAGTCCCCTAATCACTTATTAACCTATTAGCCCATTCGCCATCTCTCAAATTGCTCTCCTTTCCTCTCTCACTGGTGAGCATGTTTGCCAGACTATAAATCTTCCTGGCAGCTCTTTTTTGAGCTCTCTCCAAGTTTTCTTTTTAAAATGCCATCTCCAAAACTGGACACAAGATTTTATTCTCACATGTTTGCTAGAGGTTGTTTTCATAAACTCATTTGTAAATACATTTTCCTTCTGTTTACTTCTGCCAGTTCTGGGTGAGAAAAGAGAGAGGGCGAGGGAAAGCGATAGAGTATGAGATTGTTTCTTTCAACTATGTGATTCTAACGTGAAGGAATCTTTCATGGCTTTCTGGGGACCACCCAGCAACTCTTGGTGTAACCACAAATAGCAATAATAATGTTATCTTCATGAGACTTGACAGCAGATGTCCAGAAAGGAGCTGGTTTTGACCAGAATCAGCATCAATCCCACCTCTTTCTCCAAAAGAGTGGATGCTATAGTATTCTCTCCCTCCCCTATTCACACAATGAATATGAGTATGCTGGACCAGGCTGGGATAAAATGCCACCTTTGTGGGATGCCTCTTTGAGCCCTAGGAAGGCTTCTTTGGTGCTTAGGTGCCACATGCCTGATTGATTGGTGATGCACTTCCCAAGTCTTCATATACCCATTCCTGCTCTGGTAATCACCGTGGGGCTGCCAGGCATCTCTCCTCCTGCCCCTAGGGCAGAGGCGCTTCAACCACGAGAGCCTTTAATGAGCAGATGTTGAAAACAGAAAGAACAAGCTAGTAAGGTCAGGCTAGGCTGAGAACAAGCCTCTAAACAGCAGGGAAGAGAACTTGTACAGTTCTAGGAGAAATTGTATGGTTTCCTATACAATTTTTTTTTTTTACTTGAGAATTGGAAATGTTTCTAGTAGTCTCCTTTTTTCTCTCTCTCTCATATATATGTATATATGTGTAGTTGAAAAACACAACCCACAACTTTTGGTTTGAATTTGATCTGATGATATCCCTTTAACGTGAAACTCTAAAGCCGTAATGGATACCCCAGTTGGACATTATCACAGATTATTTCCTGTCTGTGTTTTGACTGTCCTGGTCGAACGGCTTCCAAACCTAACACAGAGTCAATGAAGAGAAACAACCCTCAACTACTATTATTCCTGTTACTCATTCTACCAAAATAATAAAAATAATGAAACCACAGCCTGCCTTGAACAGTAAAGATCTCTTAAAAGCCCTTCCTTGACGTACCTTGCATACGTTAGGGAAAAAATACAAAGTTGGTAAGGTTGAGGGAGAAATTACCAGTGATGTTCTTTGGCTAGGCTTGTATCCACACTGTTCATAAGCACTGTCTTGGGGACAGACGTGAAATGGGGAACTCCCTGTCCCACCCAGGGCTGACCACCCATCTGTTGGCCATGCTTTTGCGCTGCCACACCAGTGCGGGCAACCCAACACACGGGAGGCCACGTGTGAGTGGCTGTGTTTGTGACCCCGTTGTTGACATTAGAGATAGCAAACCTGATCTTCAGGAGGACACTTTGGCAAAGAGTTATGGGCTTCTCCTCCCAGCTCTCAGCGTGGGTAAACATGATGGGTAATGCTCAAGGTGCACAGCAAACATCAGACAGCCCAAAAGCTAAGTGAAACTAAGTGAAGTTTTTCATCTAGGAAAAAAAAAAAAAAAAAAAGATCCTCTCATGTTTTAGTAGTACCAAAATGTTTTATGAATTCATGTCTTTTCCCTTGAGTAGATAATTTAGGCACCCAATAATAATATCAAAGCCCCTTCTTGTCCAATCATTTCATTCCAATAGGGTGGAAAATAAATGTTTTCCATTATTTGCCTTGGAAATAGGTTCTCATTTAAAAATAAATTAGTAATTTTACCTTTCTGAATTTTTACATGTGTTTAAAGATGGTTAACACTGAACTTAAAATGTTAGTATAAAAATGCTTGTTTATTTTAGTTCCCATTTGGTAAAAATCTTAAAAAATCATTTAAACAGAAAAGGGCCTTTTCAGTGCAAAAGGGAAGCACAAGAAAAGTGAGTATTAAGGAGAGAAAGAGACTTTGGAAAATGGATCAAAACTGATCAGTTTTGTTAGTTTTACTCCAACAACTTCATTAACTAATTCCTAATTTTTCAAGAGACACGAGATTGATTTCCAGTGCCATATTCAGCTCTTTTGTCCTTTCAACTTCAGACTTAGTTTTCTAAATTACTCACAGATTGTCTTGAGAATCTTGCTTAGACATGACCTGAAGTCCCAGATTTTCCTCCATAAAGAGCATCTCCCCAGGCCAGGAGAGCAAAATGACGCAGAGATATTTTGGCTGAGTACAGTAGGGTGGAAGAAGCAGAGGCTGATCCACTGCAGTACTGTTCACATGCTTGTCTGTGATTTCAGCATCTGGCAAAGCAGCTATCTTAAACTGGAGCAGCGTTTAGAGCACGGGGTCTTAGTGCACACCCAAATGAACACTTAAGACTTTTTACATGCATGCACATGCCCTACCACGCAGACCCTAAGACATCCAGGTGAGGAGCTGTTCCATACAATGTGTTGGGCTCCTGCTTGCTGGGTTTCTTTGGATTTATTTCCTTTTCTTTCAGGAGAGGTGCCTCTCAGGAGCCAGGTCTTAGTTATTTTTATTATGTCATAAATATATATTTATATTATATTGGAGTTGGACTAGATGACCCTTATGGGTCCCTCCCAACTCAAATAACTCTATGATTCTGAGGGCATAAAACAGAAAGGCCAGATTCACATTGAGTGAAATGCCAGTTTAGTGTGGTTACAGCTGGTAGGATTTGTCCACAAGAAGTTGAAAGTGGGAAAAGCTCCCTGAGATCATTGAGCACATAATCCCTCATGGGAATGGCCAGTGCTGACCAAGCAGGAGAAACTTCAGGGCAGCAGAATGAAAGGGAAAAAATATTGTTGGCTCTCAAAATCTTGAAGGATGGAGGACAGTTAGGGACTACTAAATGAAATAAACTGGCATCACACGAGATACAGTAGGAGAAGGATTGAAAGAAGGTGAGTTGGATAATTAAGCAATAAGACACGACAGGCTGTGCATTTCTGGGTAATTATTGCATGCCTGCAATGATGTTCTTTAAAGCAAACTTTTTGCTGCACAAGGACTAGAATAACCCCCCAGGGACAGGCTGGCAGGAGGGTCTAATTGCTGTTATTACAAAATTAATTTGGAAATTAATATAATAATAATAATAGGAATAGAAAGATACCACTTCCGTCTGCACCATGTTGTTTGTTAGAACGTGTTATGGGAAAAAAGATGATGTCACCTGGAGCTGGTTGTTGGAGGGAGGGCAGTGACATCACTGCCAACCAATCCTGGCTGTGTCCTGATGCTGTGCTGACTTTCAAGTGGTTTTCCTTCTTTTTCTCATTCCTTGGCCTAGGCTGCCTGCCTTCAGGTCACTGTGCCCAACTAACTTCTTGTGTCAGTAATTTCTGTCTTTCTTTTATCCCCTTCTGAGAGTTCTGCTCCTTGCCTTATTCTGTCTCCCTCTTTTGGTAAAAAGAATCATAGCTGTTTGATATGTGGAAAGTGATGCATGCCATGCTTGTGGTCCAGGAGCATTTCTTTGGCATTTCCTCTATGAAGATCTTTCCTTCTATTTAGGCACCCTCCAACTTCTACCTACCAACCTTGTTCAGTGAACCTGTAAATAACTGGGCCTCCATAGTATGGCTCTACTGAATGGGAAGGAAGGTGACATGACAGAAGAGAAGAGTTTCTGTTCTTTATCCGTGTAGCAGTGGATAGAATATATGGAGCTTCCTCTGCACTGACTGGTGTGTTTTTTGAGTTTTCTATTTGCACACAGAAATTCTCCTATCCCTATGTTTCTGAGCCTTCAGGAATCCTTACTCTAGAGAAAATTGGCCATGCCAACTTCAGATTGTTTTTTATTAATTTTTTGCAATGGAAAAGAATTTCTGTGATCTCTCTAGGAATGGAATTCCTTTTCTTTATAGCTGTGGCTGGTTATAGCTCATTCCCAAATAATTTGCTAGCCTAACAAAGATCTGATCTAGTTGCCTTAGGGATATATCTGAGCAATTCTAGATTTAGAACTTTTACGTAGTCTTGAAATTTACCTTAGAGGCATGAAAGATGCAAACAAAGCCATATGATTCCTTCAAACTGATCTCCAGCCTCCACTGTCATTCATTCCTGCTGAGACTCCAGTATCCACTGGGAAGCTCTATATCACAGTCTGCTGAGTGGTGCTGATATCAGAACTCTCCTCATGATAGCTGCCATACAAAACAGGAGATAAGCTAGGACTAGATGAAACAGAGGTCAGTAAGAAAAGAAGATGCACAGGGAAGTGATATACTCACGTTCACACCAGAAATAGAAGCAAGATCAGGGTTAGATTTCAGGACTTCTGAAACTCAACCCAGAACTGTGCCATTCGATGATATGTTGGTTTGTTGTCAGGAGATGTGCAAGAGGACAAATCCAGCTCAACTATCTGCCCAAAATCCCAAAAATCTCTCTAATTCCCACCCCTCCCCAAAGTTGCATTTATCAAACTGAAAATTTGGTCAGTAGAATTGTGTTCTCAAAAATTAGGCTTTGTTCAATCAGACAAACAAACAAAAACTAGTTCAAGCTCTATAGCTTCATTGTACTTGTTACATTAGGAGATGGGAAATTTTTCACGTGCCACTGCATATTATAAGCATCTCAGCAAAGGGATGAACCTGTGACCTTTAAAATCAAAGCCTTGGCTCCATCAATATCATTAAAGAGAAACCTGCAATACATGCTTTCCTTAGGTGATGCAACCAGAGTAATGGGAACATGAGGTTATATATATACACTCAAGTATATATGGGTGTGTGTGTACATGCATATTTATATAGGCGTGTTTATATATATAGACACGCAAATACATGCACATATATATACAAACATACACATATGTAAATAAAGACATATAAATATATAAATGCACATATGTATATATACTGCTGTAAAAAGAGGAGAAAAATGCATTTCAGGAGAGAAAGAGTTAAATGAACTAGCAGTAGGTGAGTGCAAATTTGCTTATGCAGACATCTTCTTGCAAAGATCTGGTCTCTGTCTATACATTAAGAACATGCAGAGACTTGCTGTATCCAGGTTGACAGCTCTGGCATTGTACATCTGTGAAGAAAGGTTAAACAGCGTCATGGCACCACTTGGAAAGACTTAATAGATGGAATTGTACCTTCCTAGTCTCCCACGTTTTCAAAGGTAAACTGAAGTGGGAAATTCCACAGGACTCATAAACAAATTTCTACCTCATGGATAGTGTTAATCTATCATGTCAGAGGGATGGGAATGGGAAGAATACTCCCAATGTGAAGGGAGGAAAGAAAAATAGGTAATATATATCAAACAAAGCAAATTTTTTTTTTTTTCCTTTTCTGGTGTAGGGAAGAAGTTGCTTTGACCCCTCTCAACACAGTTTGTTCACAAGGAACCAAAGGCAGCAGGTCCAAAGGAAATAAAAACCAAGAGAGATGGGGTTAACATTTGTCATCCTTTTCTGAGTACAGTTTCACAGACACTGAATGGAAAGTGTTTCTTTCTAGTGGGATATCATTACTCTCTATCCGAAATGTTAAATTCCTGCTTTCCATGGTCAGCTTCTTGCCCTGTCCCATAGTGATGTGCCAGTAAGTAATGCTGTGTAACACTATCAGCTGAAGATGTGGTCTTCAACATGTTAAACTCATAGTCTTGCTCTTTCCTTTTGTCACTATCCTCCCATCCTCCATGCCTATGCACACTTGAACCCTTCAGAAAGCTCTGGCTCATAGTTTGATGCATTTTCTTAGGTTAGGCTTCAGGGTTTGCAACATGGCAGAGCAAATGAATTTGGTTTTGGAAGGTTTCAGGCCTACTGCCAAGAAGGTCCTGCTCACCACCATGCAGGAGCAAGCTTAAAAAGGGGATGAATTAGAGGAGGAAGAAAAGGGTGAATGAGTAGACAGGTGAACGCAAAAGAACAGAGGAGGAGATTGTGTGTGTTTCTATATTTATTTCCAACTACTGCTTTTATTTCCACTGTCTTCTGCTGTAAAATAATAGGCTTGCTGCATCTCAGAGCAAGCTAATCAAGCCAAAGTATCCAAGTTGAGTGTATAAATCCTTCTCCTTTCTCTGGAATGAGAGAAGACCAGAGTTCTCAGGGTGCCAGAGACTCTTACCTGCTTGTGATGTACAGGCAGGAGGTGACAAAAAGATCATCTGGCAGATGTGTTTTTATTTGTTGAGGCAGATGGGGCCAAGTGAAAACAGAATTGAGCCCTAGACTCGGTTCAGTGGAGGTATGCTGGAAATGAGATGCTGAGTTTTGATTGTACTTGTGCTCTGCACATGGGCAATATTGTCAGAGCCTGGCGCTATTCCTGGTGCGTTGGTCTTGATGGGGCTGGCATGCTCTGACTGGGATCCAGGGCAAGTAATTGGGCAACACTACAGAAGAGGATTGGGTTCATCCTGTCTCAGAAACCTGGCAGTACAGACCTCTCTGTCAGGCCTCAGAGCAATTTATCCCTTCAGAATTTCGTTGGGAGAAAAACCAATTGAGATATCTGCAAACCAACACAGCCACTGATGGTTAATTTCATTTCCCCTGAAACAAATTACTCTGGAAAACACTGTTTTCTATGTCTTTGGATTGTTGTGTTTTTTTCTCACTTGATTTGATTTCTCCTGGTGTCACTGGCATCTTGACTGAGATGGTTCCCCTACCCCTTTTTTCTCTACTTTCATAGAATTGTTTGGTCTAGTTTTCTTCCTTCCGCATTCCTTGAGGCTGGAACCAAACTGATTAATTTTTTTACCAGGTGAGAAAAATAATAAAGAGTAGTCTGCATGGTGGTGATTCCACCAGAAAGAGCAGGGAGCATCAATCTCCTACCTTGCCCCCATTAAATACTTCTTCTAATTTTCAGGGCAAATGTATATTTGGGAGCTTCAATTAAAAAAATAAATATCAATTTTACTCATTCAGGTAAATTTTCTTTGCAAGCTTTCTGTGTAGCCTGAAGCGCAGAGCTATTTTTGATCTTTCTATCTTTTTTGAGGGTGAGGCAGAGTCAAGTTACCTTGTCATCAAATTCTCATTTTGGCAAGGAGGGTGGTGGGGGTGAAGAAACAGAAGGCATCATAGCAATAATCACTAACCAAAACACTTCAGAGTGCCTGAACTTGTTACTGCGTCTGTTCAGTTCTTCGACAATATGTCAAGCAGAAAGAAAACAGCTTAATTTTTTCACAAGCCTGGTTGCTTTCTAAAGCTCACAACAACACAGCAACTTGTTTGAACTAGTGAATGGAGGGAACATGCTATTAAAACCAGTCACAGTGCCCCGTCCCCCACAACTCACCAGATGTCTGAATTTAAACTGTCACCTCACGTATCACATCAGCTTCTACGGATGAAATCTTGGTCTGTGTTCCAAATGCCTAGGAGGCACTGAGCTGTTCTTGCATGATCTTTGATATGGTCTGTTAGTAATATGGTTGTAAAATGCCATGTGCATTTATGGTGCATTATTATTAATATAGCTCCAGTTGCCATCATTTTTTATTATTATTTATGCATTATTTCCTTTCAGGCAACTACATTACTCTGGAGACTGATCCATTGGGCAAGTCTTTTCACTTTTTAATCAGCATTCTGAGCACTGTTTAGTAACCTGCCTGCTCCCTTGTTGGTACATAGTGTGGCACAGTTATGTGTTCACATCAAACACTGAAGTGTATCAGAAAATGGAGAGGGATTCAGGGAAAATGCGGAAGGAAACCAAAATAGACCCGTTCCCCCTGGAATTTGGCTGTGGAACTTTTTGAATGTCTTGGTTCATATCCTCTAAAAAAAGACTCAAAACTCCCAAATGTTTAGGCCAAACCCTTTATGGTCTTAGTCAAAATTTCTGTGGAAAGAAGGCCCTTTTCAAGAAAATGCACATTTCATCAAAACTTCAGTTTCCCGGCAAAGCCAGTGTTGACTACTGCTGTGCTGAAGCCGAGGGAGGCTGCTAAGCCTCCTGCCCATTAATTGTTCCAGTCCTCTTGACCTGGGGCTCAGTGGGGAGAGGAAAGTTAAGAGTTTCACTCATATGAGTAGTCAGGTGATTAGAAAGAAAATGGTTCATGGATGGGGAAGGAAGTTGAGAAGGAGATGAAGAGAAAATAGAGCCTGTGGGTCATGGAGAAATTGTAGAGAAGTAGAAGGCCAAAAGGATAAAGAAAGGCTGCATGGGGAGAAGCTGCCCTTGTCCTGTGCAAGTTCTTCCCAACATTTTGTGATAGTGTAATCTCCTAAACAAGTCTTTTACCCCAATGGTGTACAGCTTCCCTGGGACCTCTGCTCTAGTGAAGTTACTATTGCAGTCCAAGAGTCTTTTCTCCAGTGCTGATGAGATCCAAAGCCATAAGTTCTGTTTCCAGAAACCTCAGAGTGCAAGTACCTGTGCACAGGGGTCAGTGCCACTCCCTGACACACTGCATTTCTTCATTCTTGATGGTTTCTTTTTTCTTTCTCTCTCTCTCTTTTTTTTTTTCCCCTGAGATCTAAAATTAAGACATCGAGCAGATGGAAAACATCTGCCTGTTCTTTGTGCATGGAAAAACATAACACATAGCAGGGATGATAAATAATAATAAATAATGATGATGATGAAAGTGTTTTGAGAGGCGCAGTGGTTTGATTTGTCCGGAGCAAGCATCACACACTCTCTGTAAGGGCTAAGGAGAATAAATAGACTGCTGCGGTTTAAAATTTTGCAAATGGCAACACAGTTTTGAGGCATTTAAGAAGAGCAGATGCTGAGCATGTCTTGGCTTTTCATGAGTTTGTGCCTAGGAGTGCAAATGGAGCTAGTGCTCTCCTGAGAGTCCTTGGAGACACTCAAGGTCAGGCCAAGCAGGGCTCTGAGCAACCTGATGTAGCTGTAGTGTCCCTGGTCATTGCAGGGGAATTGGACTAGGTGGCCTTTAAGGGTTCCTTCCAACTCATGCGATGATTCTATGATTCTGTGTATGTATGAGTTGCAAATCATCGTCTCTCCTAACATCAGCATAGCTAAGCTCAGTAAGGACACAGACTCCCAGTGATGTAATATTCCTCTTTTCTACCTTGTTACCAGATACAGGGTTATGAAATCCAATTCATGCAACAAGTCATATATTTTCTTCCCTGAGGTTATCTCAAAAAAGTTGTAGCTTTTCACCCAGAATACATAATTCCCCAGACATCCATGCAGAAAACAGCTCATAATTGTATCCCTGCAGACTTCATCTAGACATTCACTTAAAAACTTCTTCCAGGGTTAGGTTGTGCCTGCTCACCTCAGGCTGTAGGTAATGACATTGTAAAATCCAGTGAGTGTTATCCAATGAAGAGGGACCACAGGGATTATTTTATGAGTTGTTGGGTCTCAGGTGAGTTTCCAGAATGCAGGTGTTCTATTTAACATCTGCCAGCAGGCTGGTGCTCTCCCTGCATTTGCAAATAACTAGGCCCAAATGACTTCTAGCTTTGAAAACATTTTTAGTTGTGGTCTGTCTACAGACAACAAAGTAAAGATGGTTAAGGAGTGCAGTGCACAGTCAAAGGAGGGTTGGACTGGGTGACCTTGATGGTTCCAACCTTATTGAATCTATGATTCTATATCTAACTATGAAGAGGCATCCTGACCACAGGGAGGGTGATTCATATATGCATATGCATGCAGGTCTGAATACTGGCAAAGAGATTGTGCAGGGACTGGGTGTATTTATGGCTGACAATGAGACACCAAATGTTTCAGAGGACAGAGGCATTCTCGCTTACCTTCAGACTTCATCTGTTTAGAGGAGGTACCTCTGAGACTAAGATCTCAGATCCCGGGCAGCCAACTCATCGTGTGTCAGGCAGGATAATTCATGAATGGAAAAAGCCCACCACTATGCTCATGACAACCCATAATGTGTACATATATCTGTGTGCACTTTGCTGGCACTTTTTCACTTTTTGTGTGAGTATTCAGAGTGTAAACACAGCATAGCTTTTTAATTTTTTTTATTTTTTTAATTTTTTTTTATTTTTTGTATGCTGGAATGATTGACGCTGAAGAGAAAAAAAAAAGAGAAAAAAAAAAGAGAAAAAAAAAAGAGAAGGAATTGGAGCTGAGCAACAGGAGAATGATGATGCAATGATATTGCAGCAGCAAAAGCAAAACGATCTGCTAAAAATACACCAGAGGGATCTAAATGTTTCCATAAACAGATGGAGGTCAGAGCCCAAATGGAAGAAAAAAATGCAAGTAAAGGAAATTATATTTGACAACCATAAGGGCCTTATAGTTCTTCTGTGTCTTTTATCCCAAAAGGTTTTTGTTTTTTTTATAGATGCTCACAGTTGGGTAAAAGAGGAGTCTGATCCCACAGTGCTTTTCTCACACAAGTAACCCTAATTTATGTTCATGGATTCACAAGGGCCAATGGAACCGCCATGTGAGCAATAGTTTGCTTGAGCTTTTTAGAGAAGGCATCTGGCAGTGCTTTATAGTGAAGGATGCAGAGCAGTTTCCATGCTAAACCTCTCTTTTATTCATTCTCATAATTTTTTTCCTCTGTTTTAGGGCATTTACATTTTCAACTGAAGTTTTCCAAATGTAGTCCAAGCCTGAATGTGAATTTTATTGGGATGCATGAGGAAGAACAGCCTCAGCCAAGCTGGAAAAATGTGTTTTTCCTTAAGGAAAAAAGTCTGAGCCTCTTCCTGTCCCATCCTCCCCCTTATCTAAACAAATAAGAAAGAGCTAAAACTTAATTTGCTGCGTTGTCCTATGGGGAGCCAGTGACAGTGAGATTCAGTGAGGTTTCAAAATCAGAAACACCCAAGAAAAGGATTAGAAGGTGAATTTGTAGGTACCTGGTATGCAGAATGTGTTCTGCAGTAGTGAATTTCAGCTGCTAAATGTAGGGTACCAGAGAGCTGCATGGCATCTGCTCCTTTGAAGCCAGAGGCTTGTGCTCCAGCCTTGCTTTGATCTTGCCCATGTTTACCCAGCTATGAATGGGAACCTGACTTTCTGACTGGGAAACCAAAACCAGGTGTGATACCAGCTGTAGCACTTTCCTGTGGCCCTGATGGGCCGGGTTGACTTTGTACAGATCATAAGCCGAATTAGGAAGTATCAGCGAGGTCTGCTGGGTTTACTCAGGTCTCTTAGTTTGCATCCAAAACAGAGGTGCCCAGTGTGGAACGTAAGTTCTTATGTTGCACCTCATCTTCTGGTGGGGATCAAACCTTGTGAATATATACCAAGAGACAGAGAGTGGGGGCAAACAGAAGTTTGAAAGCATCTGCGGTTGGACGCAATGATCCAACCTCTACAATTCTGTGATTCTTTGATTTGCAAAGAAAAAGCTTCCTGTTTTCTTCTGGGCACAGCAAAATAGTTCACTTTCGTAAAGTCAAAAGTGGTTTTGTGATGTAGGTGTTGTTTTGGTTTTGGTTTTGGTTTTTTTTTTTTGCTTTTCTGATTTTCAGCTCTCAGTCATGTGTGATAGCCATCTTGGTTACAGGGGGTAAAAAAATAATTTCAAAATAAATAAAACCCAAACACATGAAAATGACACATTTTGAGAATACTTGGCTTTAACATTCAGCATTTCACACTCTTCCTTCTAAACTAGCATCTGTCCAAACCAAGACATTTCTAGGAAAATGCAGTTCTTTTAAGTGAAGTTCTTCAATAGGAAAATATCTTTTCGGAAAAATATTTGTCCTGAGCTCTTTTTTTAGGCAAACATTAGTGACCATTCCATACAGCATTACAAAGGCCAAGTTATCCTGTCCAGCCATTCCTATGTACGCCTCCAGATACTTTAGTGAATATGGTTTTACACAGATTAATCCATGCTTTGTACGTTGCCAAATACTTCTTTGGCACATCATACGAGTGTCCTAAGCTATAGGAATTGGATCAGAAGATCTGCTGAGTCCCTTCCAATATAACTTTGTAATTCAAAGCACAGCATAACATACAACACATAGTAAGCCCATGAAACTCTTTGTGTCCTACTGAGGGCAGTGTAACTTAACTGTGTTCACAATGATGAGAACTACACATCTGTAATTATGCATCCTAAAATGAAGTGGAGATTATCAGATATAAGGTTGAAGGGCTTATTGCAAGAAATTTGTGGTAAAAGGACCTCAAGTACAATTTTAATATTACGAATAGTCAGTGCAGTGCTGCTGGGGCAATAACAGACTGAAATACTCTGGCTTCTTGTGTCTCGCTTCTTAAATTTTTTAAAAAATAAATATTTAGTGAGCGGCCTTATTGAAATACAAACTATTTGCAACCTATAAATATATCTGAGGATTTGTCCTAAGGCAGGAGTTTTCACCCACAGTGGCAGGACTGATCAGACTCCTGTGTGGTCCAAACCCAATCTTTCTGAGCCTCTTTGCTTGGTATATTTTTACTGTTGTAAAGTTGAGGGTAACTTTTCCTGTGCCTGCTCTGCACTCTGTGCTTTGTCACTACTGGGTGATGCCATTGCCCATAACCTCAGGCAGCACAGTGATAGGAAGGAAACTGTATGAAAACACAGCAAAAATGGATTGGTGATACCCTGAAGCCCAGCACTGGGAAAGCCCCAGTTTGCTGCAGACAGCTCAGCTCCCTTCGCTATGTGCCGAGGTAAACTCCCAGCCTTGGCTTGGCTTGCTCTGCCTTGTGAAGAGTCATTGCTGATGTTGATTTATTTAGCGGTTGAGTGGTAGGTTTTGGAAGAGGCAGGAGGAAGCTCTCCCTTCCTGTTCATACACAGCTGTTCTCCTCTGAGACCCATCTGGATTCACTGGAGGACCACTGGCCTCTTTGCCAGAGCTCTATCACAGGCGGTGTTTACAGCTGTCCTGCACAGACAACCAGTGTGTGGTCCGAAGCTATCAATGAAGAAGCGAGACAAGTGCATTCCATGGAATTTATTCTCTCCTCATCTCCCGGAGCTCTGAGAACTCCCTGATATCAGCTGTCACGAGCCCTCAGGCCTGGTGGAGGCAGGGCAGCAGAAGATGGGCTGTGTGGTGCTACTGGTACCGTTGTCTTGCACACAAGCTGTGTCCAGAGGGAAGCACTGCAAGCCAGGCTTTGCCTTCGGAAGCAGCCAGCTCCTGTGGTATCTGGAGCCTTATAAAAAAAATTTGAGGCAGAGAGGAAGCTGTGTGTGTGCATGATTTCTCTGTCTCTGTGCATGGGAAGGGTTACACGAGCTTCAGGAGTACGCCTCTTTCTGAGTAACCTGCCAAGAAAGAAAGCGCTTTGCAAAGTTCACATCTTTAAAATGTAAGAACAAAATAAAAATATCTTGCCAAAGCTTCTGACCTGTGAGGATGAGGAAGAGCGGGAAGCAAGAAATTCACTTGCGGCACCGCATGGAGGACTGCTGCCCTCACTCATCCCTGTACAGTGGATCTCTTGGCCCACTCTGTAGGCTACAGATGGGCCTGATTTCAAGACCCTTGAAATCCAAGCCTTGCTACTTGAATAGGAAACATTAGGAAACACGGAGCCAGATTTCATTGGTGGATGCTTACAAGCTGCCATCACTGTGCTATTAGCAGTGGCTTTACCACACAGGTAGATTCCAAGCCTTCTAAAAGAGCATTAAATCCTACAGGCTCTCCAACTTGCTGAAGCCAGGATCCCAATACAGGCAGTGGCTTGTTCCTAGTAATTCCTGTGGCAAACCACATCATGTAAGGTCTGCTCTCCCACTCAGCAAAATGGATAGGCATGCTACTCTAAGACAAGTCACCAAGTTGCTCACATTTCATAGAGTGACAGAATGGCTTGGGCTGGAAAGGATCTTAAAGATCACCTAGTTCCAAACCCCCTGCCACAGACAGCATTGCTGACCACTGGATGAAGCAAACAGAATCATAGAATGGCTTGGGAGAATCATAGAATGGCTTGGGAAACGTCTGCCCCAGGATCTCTGCCTAATTTCATCAGGAGCTTCTGCATAATGCTGGGAGCTGAACAAATTGCAAGGAGCTTGCTGTCCTTCTGATTCAATTTCCACCTTCTCTCCATTTGTTTATATATATTTTTTTGATCAAAAGTATTGTTGTGTGGTGAAGCTTGAAGAGCTGGGGAACGATTCTGGTTTTCTGAATTGTTTCAGCATCAGGACCTGGGACTACTGCGAAAGTTCACTACTCTTGAATTCCTTCATTGAAATTTACCTTACTGTATTTATAATTTACTTTATTTTCAGAAAAAAAAAAAAAAATCCAAAATACTCACAGGGGAAGGTGGGGATAGACAAACAGGAAGATTTGTGGAGGTCATCTCAGGCCTCGGTGGGATAGAGTTACAGTAGAGAAACATGCTTATCTCTTGCTAATTATTCTTTTCTGTCTTTATTTTTTTTTATTTTTTAATTTTTTTAAAACAAACAAAATGTGCAGTGCATATTAATGTAAAGGCACCTGAAGCACGCTGATGATATGAGTCTGTAGGGGCCTCAGTGGCTCTCAAAGAAAAGTCCTTCTGCCAAACCAGAATTCAGAAGGACTTCATTTCATCCGTCAGGAGACAGTGTCTATGGCAGGTTAATCCATCTCAGTTTAAACCACTCCGTTTTATGCAGTTATGGTCCAGTTCTGCTCCTGAGTCATACCCAGTGACTTGAGCAGAGTCACATGAATGTTAACAACAAAAAGTAAACAAAGCAGAATTTAAATCTATTGATTTTAATACGCTCATCAATATATGTTACAAATGTGAAATCCCAGATGAATTAATTCTGGAAATATCTGTCCACGTTAGTCAACATAATTCACCAAATGGAAAGATGGAGATTTTCCAGGATTAATAACACGGAAAAGTATGTTATTTGATGTGATAAATATTTGGAAGACAACTTTATTGTCAGGAGTATAAAGACCCACCCGTTACTTGGAAAACCAGGACAAAGCAACAGAAGATCTCACTTTAAGAAAAACATCAAGGAGAAAAAAGGAAGTTATCCAAGAACTGGGGAAACTTGACCAAAGCCTGTAGGGATTTTAAATTGCAAGACTGTTTGTTGTTTGAACTGAGTCACACCAATGCAACAGAGAATTTGTCCTTGGCAGCAGAACTGTTAGAATGGAGAGTTAATGCTCCCTTGTGTCAACCCACTGAATCCGGGTCATCATGTCTTAATTAAATTGTACATGCTATGAAATACCATTGAACGTCAATCCAGTTCCTTAGTGTATAGAATATTATGTTTATTTATGGGGTTTGGCAGTCCCTTCTGGAAAATAAAAAAAGCTATTAAAATATAAAGATTACCGATTAGCAAGAGAAAACAACTGTCATGCCCCCGAGTATCTTCTCAGTTGGTTTTGGTGAGATTCCTGCCCATGGGTCATCTTTTCACACGTTAAAGGATTTCTTCACTGCCTTGCCATGTGCAATTCAGTTTTATTGGGATGATGATGCATACAGAGATAAGGCAGAATTTTGGTTTGGAATAAATCTACTATGACGGAACAAATTATGTAGCATGAACTAGGAAGCTATTTGCAGAACTCTCTTCAGTTGAAATCTCAGGCATATCTTGGGGGTGCCCAACAAGTATCTGAAAGTTGTGGGGACAGGGACACATGAAGCAAAATGTTTTTCCCCTCTCCTCTCATGTTACACAGAAAAGAATCTCAGCTCTCAGTATCTGGCCAACCGTGGAGGAGAAATCCAGCACGACCTAGAAATTCACTGTCCTCAAAATCATTCCCTAAAGATGGGGTGGATAGAGGATGCCCACTGAGGATGGGCAAAGCAACAACAATATTGACCATGTATGTTAAAATATTGCATACATCTAAGGAATAGCAGTGATCCAGCCAAGAAAAATAGCAGAGCAAGTCAGATTGGTAAAGATGGGATAGATAGAGAACATGCCAAATTAAACAAGGTTTGGTTATGGCTACACACTGTCCTCTGCCTCTAGCTTTCTCTTGCAGGGAATTTCCTAGAAGAAGGCCAGAATAAATGGTCTTGTCTAGCTTGGTAGTTCTCTGGACTTAACCCTTTCCTGGCTTGTATGGCTGTGTTCCTCAGTTAGCTGTAAAACATATATGTCAGCTAAGTTCTGCTGATGTCTTTGAACAAGTACTTTGCCTCAGCACCAAAGTGTCTAATTTACTCTTCAGCTGCCTTAGCTTTTTTTTTTTTTCATTCTTTTCCTTTCTGACTAGTAAGAACACGTATATGCTATTGTATTGTTATATTTGAATTGGCTTTATTGCATTTGTGGGCAAGAGCATGCAGTCCCCAGGACAAGGTAAAAAGAAGGTCTTTGTACCTTCTCTGAAACAGCCCCATGCAACAGCTCACAGGGTGCATTCAGAGGTGGAGTGCCTAGGTCACAGTAATGACCCCTTCCATGACCCCTGCAGCTTTATAGCTTCACTGTAGCCTATGAATTCAGACAAAATTCTGGACTGCCTTGAGAACAAGCTTAAACTGGACAAGAAGGAGTCTCCCTCAGTCAGCTAATAAATGTCACACAGTCCATCTTTCTTCTGTCTCTCGCCAACCCAATTAAATACATAAACCGGACTCTGCTCTGTCTCTTAAAGAGTACTTTTCCCAAAAGTCTGAACTGGAATAATGAGAACAGTGGAAGTGCAGGCTCAGTAATGATTCATTAACTGCAAAACAGGGGAAAATTCATACCAAATGTTCCTTCTAACTGCCCTGCTGCTTCCAACAGCCTTTCTTGTGTCCTATAACTGAGGGGTCAAACCCGATGTTAAACTTTCACATGAGATTTGTACACATGAGCATGGAAACTGCGCGCCTGCAAGATGCTCCCCACAAACACATAAAGCCTGCTATGCATTGCTTTAGTAGCCAGCTCCTTTAGTTGCCAGCTCCCCTTGGGAATGTAAGGATAACTGTACAGATTCAGGCAAGTATGTAGGCTAGTGCATGAAGAGGAAAGAGTATAGGACCACAGCAAGTGCACAGTGACCCATCCCGAAGACCTTCTGCAAGATTACATAATTCCTACCTTAGGGAAAATACCTCGAATTCACACCTGGGAATTTCTGTGCTAAATTTCTGTGCTATCTCTCAAAGCAAGCTGCAGAGATTTTGAAATGCTTCACTCTCAATGCCTTTAAGATTGTGGCCAAGAGAACTTCACCTCAAGACCTAAGCTAGGATTGAAGCAGCTGTGAAGTCTGAATTAAAGAGAAACATGAAAGAATCAGAGACCCTGAAACCTTAGCCTGATTTCTGGTAGTGTATAGAGAAAGGTTGAAGTAGGACAGCTTCAGAAGGCTGCCCATGTTGAAAGTAGAGCACATTCATAAATCTCATTTTAGTGCCCATCCTCAAGGGAGGGTGGTGATTGGGGAATATCTTTGCATGCTCTGCAGCCCCAGTCCTTCCAAGTGCAGCAATGCTAGAACTATTGACACGTCTTCAGAGCTAGAGCTGTTAATAGAGACCTTATGCGACACTGTAGCTGTTTTATGCAAAAATCCATAAAATTATTAAAAGCTTCTGCAGAATCAAAGAAAACTCAAGATGAGAAAGGCCAACAGTTTCTTGGATCAAGCAGCGTTGTCAGCTCCAATCTTGTTGCCAGGCCTGCCTTTTTCTCTGCTCTCTCTATTAATTTGTTCAGGCTAGTTTGAAATGAGTCAGTGATGGTGCTTCCCTCAGGTCGGCTCGGCAGCTTCATAGCTCTTGCTGGGAGAAACGTCATCCTCCTGTTTGGCCTGCCTTTTATTTAATGATTAACCCAAACCCATGCCCTTCTATTTTCCTGGCTTGTGCTGAACTCTTTAAAAATCCCACCCTTTCTCTTTTCTAGTGTCTCCAAGAAGCTTTTGGGTATTATTACCTTTTACCATCACTTAGGGCATTTATACACAGAGAAATTGGAATAGCTTTACTCCTTGTCCAAGCTGTTTGGACACATGGTGATTCTGTTCCAGAAGCCATGTACCTGCATTGCTGAACAGGAGCTTGGGGTAAGAAGCCAAGCTAGAAGGCAGGATATGGCTTAGTTTGAAAGCAATACTGTGCTAATGCATATATATACAGCTTCAGAACTGTAGCGTGGCTGTTACAGTGACATCTAAGGTTTCCCTTGACATTCCCGTTCTTTCCACCCTGTAATTTTATATAGTGAGCCAGTAAAATAAATGAACAGCAGACACAGCAATCCGCGTGGAAGCATGGTGATTCAAGGGCTGAGGATCTGCACTCAGCTATGGCGACTTGCTTAGAAACTGATCTTCAGCATTCCCATACTTACAAGCCCTCCTCCTGATTTCATATCTGCTGAAAGTACTCTTAGATATTTTTTTTAATGTTTTCATTTGTAGATCTCTTAGAAGCAACACACAAGTTGGAAATGTAGCCCACAGAGGTCGCTTATCAATGAACCACTCAGCCTATTTCCTTCTTGTTCTCCCCCATTTGTGCTGAAGACTTCACAGAGTGTTAAGCTTGCAGTTAAAAAACACAGCAACAGATTTATTAGCCCTGTGTGCCATCTTGTTCTCCCCATGTCATTTACGTATGATAATTGGTCAGGTATTAAAGAACAAACACAACAATTAATTAGTGGTCTTACAGGAATGAGAAAGAAATAAGGAAAGAATAGAAATCAAATCTGACACTTTCATGAGTGTCAGATTTGAGTCACTCACAGAAGCTTACAGAGTGAAAAAATGAAGAAGGGTGAATCATGGTCAAAATAAGCATTTTCAGCCATGCAGTATGGCATCCAGATGTGCAAGGCTTAACTACACTGTTAGTTCAGGGCACATTCAGTCCTGGAACAGGCATTTCTGCTATGGGCTATTCTGCTAAGCACTCATGGATGGTCTGATAGGCAGCAGGGACCCATGAAAAGACTGTGCTGTTTGTGGAAGTAGGAGCTCAAGTATTCAGGCAGATCATCTTGGGGGAAGGAAAACAACTTGCCCTTGAAGCAGGACATATATCACATATATCAAGGTCTGCAAGAGCTGCAGTATGGCTCATGTCTCAGATGTCTCTGGATGAAGTACCTGTTGCCTGTATTTCCTTCTTGAAAAACTGTGTCCTCTTCAGAATAAGGTAATTTTATTTCTGTAGTGTGAAGAGTAGAGATTACAATTGCTAAGGAAACAAGTAGATCAGACCAACTTAGTAACAACCTTCTTCCAGAGCTCTCTCTCCTCTTTCTATCATAAGCCACATTATCTTTAAGAGCTAAGCACCAATGGGACCACACAGTGGAACACCTGAGGACAACAGGAAAAATCTCCCACTGGAAACATTGAAAGTTTTGTTCCATGGAAGGGGGAGATGGCAGCATATCTGTGAGCATAGGTGGTGTTTTCTGTTTGTTTCAGTGTTGCATCATGTTTGAATGGTTCCCTAATGAGATACCGGATGAAAACTTTCCCTGTCATGAGAATCCATGTCACCACTTTACTTATGGCTTAGGTCTATTGTTTTTGCTGCTCTGTTCAGAGATGAGTAGGAATCACTAGGTGACCTGAAGGCCAGGAAGATGTCGTCCTCTCTGAGTATGGTTTCCCCAGATGAATCAGTGTCCAGTTAAGCTGTTTAGCTGCCGCAGGAAGCACACAGTACTGAAGGTTTACACTTGCAAATTCCTAGGGAGACTGGACAAGAAGATGACTGAACTCCTGTAGGAATCCTTGAGGGGCTTTAAATCCAGAGATACCATATCCTGAGCTCCCTTGTGATCCCATGGGATCTCCAATTTTTAATAATAATTTTAATAATTTTTAATAATTTAATGGATAGATCTCCTCTTCTGCCCCACTTCATGGTTCTCAGTCTAAATGTGAGTTGTTACTGGAACTCCTGTTATATGTATGGTCTCATTCTTCAAGGATTTTTGCCTTACGTAGGAAGAGTAATTCCATTAATGTTTCACATAACAGTAGGGCATTTCTTTATCCAGGAGAACGCTTTAAGGGTTCTTTGGAGTATTTCTACACTGAGCAGTGGCATCTTGTCATAAAGGAACACATAATCAGATGCAGAATCTTGGATAGATCTGTACTAAAAAAACAGGGCTTACAATTTTGGGAGTGACTATGTTAGTAATGCAGGTTAGGATAAAGTCAACACTTCTACATGGCTTTATGCCATGTGGATGTCACACCCATGGGCCCTAGTCAAGGTATCCCTATCCTTCACTTGTTTCACTGAAGTTATCCTTCAAGTTATCCTTGAATTGCTTTTAAAGTCTATGACAGTTTTGGTGCTTATTGTTCACAGTCTTTGATGATCATTTGGGAAAAGAACTTCTACTCCATAATTATTGACCCATAGAAGGATTGCTAGGATCCATCTTACTGCAGAAAGATGGAAGTGTTACTGAGGGAAGGCAGACCAAGTGCAAACTTGCACTGAAAATGAAAGCACTCACTTAGGCATGCAAAACCCTTACAGTCACCAGCCAGCACTCACAGCTCAACACATGCACAGCTCAGAGGTTATTTCAGGTGATCCAAAATGGTCCTTCTTGGCTTTGTAGACCATGACTCCACTATAGAAAGACTTCACACCGAAATATGCCCTGTGGTATCCAGGTAGATAATGAGTCACCGCAGAGATAACAACCAGGAGAAAGCAGGATTTCAAGTAGAGGCTTCTGATGGCTACGGACGGAAGGAGCCAGAGCTGAATGATGAGAAATTACACAGTATGAATGCATACGTGTCCCTGAAATGAACAAGTTGTTTCAAACCTCAGGATATTTTTTTGGCTGCTCCTGCTCAGAGTCTGCAAAACCTCTGCTGAGCATTTGAGCATGCTGCTGCTGCTCTAAAGCAAAGCAATGAGGAGAACCAGAAGAATCTGGCGTATACATTGCCGGCCAGAGCACAGTGCAAACATCACTGGATACGGAACGCAGCAATGACCCGCCAAACAGCTGAGAAGAGTAACAGATCTGATACTCACCCAGGGAAAGGTTGCTAGCCCCACCTGTTGCTACTGTTGCTGCTACTGCTATTTTTCAACATCCAATTTGGCCAGGGTGATCTCCATCCAAACATCACCTCCCAGAGAACGGCATGGCACCTACAGAGCTGCCGAAGCAACAGCAGTGAGCACATTATGGAACAGTTTCAAGGAACCCTTCCTCTTGCTTCTGTTGCACATGCTATCTGGGGAGACAGAGATGGAAAGCAACCAAAAATTTAACCAGACTCAGCACCCAAACAATTTCCTACTCGGCAGAGAAGCAAGAGAGGTCTGAGAGGTTTGAGGCTGTGCCTGAAGATGGTATAGGCAAGCAAGAGCTGAAGCTGCCTATCTGTGGAGGCAAGGACCCCCTTGGTCCACAGCCGTCATCCGCTGTGCTGACAGCTCCTATGGAGATCACCTCAGGCGAAGTGTGGAGTTCCCATTCCTATCACTTGGGAGATGAGGGAGCACAGTGTGATGCAGGAATGAACCCAAATAAAAGGTTTCGGCTCAGTGAGCAACTTCAGAGGATGTGGGCCAGAAATCAGTCAGAGAAACAGCACTCCTTGGGGTCAGGCAGCTGTTGCAACAGATGAAATCTCACATGGGTGAGAGCGTTGCTATGACTTCAGCACTAAGAAAGTTTGCAGACCGTCTATTTCTTGTTTTAACATCGACATGGTTATTAACAACAAAACTGACGTGGATTTAGGGCAGACATGAAATGAGGCCTGAAAAGAAAATGTAAGATGTTTCTTTTTTTTTTTTTTCATTTTACCAAGACAAGACTCCAAAGAGCCTGCTCTCTTGGTCAGCTCTTAACAAATACTCCTTCCCTTTTATTTCTATTAAACTTGCTAGCAGAGCAGCACTTAGATCTGAAGAAAGATTTCAGGATGTATCCTTCCATGCAGGTAAATCCAGCTTAACCCAAGAGAAGTGTAGAGTCACAGAATCATGGAATTGTTTGAGTCTGAAGAGGTTCTTAAAGGTCATCTAGTCCAAATCCCAGCTTGCACTGTGGGAGAGGGCCTCAGACATTCTACATGATCTATCTGAGATGGGAGCAAGAATCTCCTCAAGGCAGGGAGAACTGCAGGAATTACCAATGCTGGAATTTAGCTGGGACACCAAAGTAAATTTTCTTACCTCTGTGAAAAGTAGAGAAAGAGCATGTGATGAGCATTTTGAGTGTCCTCCAAACATAGCCAAAACAGCTCCCCTCTCACTGCTGGGCCAAAAAAAAAAAACAAAAAAAAACAAGCCTGCCTGAGGAGGGCAATCTACAGAATCATAGATAATTTCTTGATGGCCCTGGATCCAAGCATTAAATAGGCCTGACATCGTTAGTATATAAGAGCTGATGTTTTTGCAGCTTGTAGTGGCATGGCTGGGAGCCATATATAGAATTATATAGACAGGATGAAAAGTTTCCAAGGGAAAACATGCACAGTGAGAATATGCTCTGTTCTTCCCTAAAGCAACAGGCACTGTTGCCAAGCTATGCTCAGTCAAGCTGCTGTACATACCAGGAAATAGGCTTCTTTCCAATGTAAAGCTATAAAACAAGACAGATAAAAGGGTTTGAAATCAAAATAAAGGGAAAGTGGAAATCTTTTCCTAGTTTATATTACTCTCTAGACAGAGCTAGCATTTGGAAGATGCTTCCATTACTCTCTGCACCACGGGATGTGTGAGCTTCTGCCATGCCAGCCTGTGGCCTAGCTTCTGCAGGATGAAATGGGTACCTGAACCAACATTCCAAATTGTGCTTATTTTGGAAAGGGGATAGGTTTGGCAGAAAGCATGCTTTCTTCACTCAGGTGATAGTTTCCTATCTCTGAGTCATGAAAGAAACAACAGTATGCCCCCCAAGTATGCTAGGACATGGTCAAAGTCCACATGAAATCATATGAAATATTTTCTTCTG
Organism: Lagopus leucura; assembly: GCF_019238085.1. NCBI lineage: Eukaryota > Metazoa > Chordata > Aves > Galliformes > Phasianidae > Lagopus > Lagopus leucura. Next base: position 14,049,949 of record NW_024962273.1, on the reverse strand, counting down.
AGTGGTATTTCTCAGTCACTGGTCCTTTCAGGTGGACTACTCCTCAAGTGCAGCAAAAGGATAACAGAGTGAAGGCACTGGCTTATGACTTCAGTGACCTTGTCCATCTCTCAGTGCTCAGTGGATGCCCATCCATTCCATGTGCCTGTGTAGCTTCTTGCTCTGATGCAAGATGGACCAGCACCTTAAGGCGGTACTCAGTGCCTTCATAACTGAGCATGAGAATTGATTCTCCTGAAGCAGACATCTTTTATTTCATGGCCTTTCATAAAGTTTTGAAAGAAAAAGGTGAAGATAATGGTTCTCTGCATCACCTCACACAAAGTCTAACTATGGAAGAGTCACCTCCCTTCCCTCTGCCTCAGGTTCCCTGTTATCTGTTGGGCATGAATACTTGACCCCAGGGCAGTGTAGGGATGGAAGACTCAGTAATTGCACAGCAGTCTCAGCATGGCAGGTTACTAACACATCATCATTAATTTTGCCATGTCTTCTCTTCCCCCAGCACTTGTTGAATTCCAGGATGAAGTGAAGGGAGATGCACAGTGCACACAGAAATGCACTCGTTTCCCTTCAAAGTCCTTCAGAGGTTAAGCATGGCATAAATCAGTTATTTGCTGTTAAGCATAACTGGTTCAACACAAACCTATCTTTGTATGTATTGCGGTGCTATTAACAATGGGGAGGGAGAAGAGGCAATGAATATATTCTGTCTTTGAGAGAAAAAGCTGATTGAAATGGATAGATTCTGCCCTGCAGAAAACTCTGGCATTTAGACATTTGTGTTCCATCCTGAATCAGTCCAAAAAGGTCAACGCTTCTCTATTTTTCCCCCAAGAAAAAAAAATTCCATTTGAAAACACCAGAATTACACAGTTTAGTGATGCCAAAACACTGTACTGAAACTTTAAATATAGCAATGCAAACACTACATAGAAAGTATCAATACACATGGCACCTTCTGACCAAGTATAAATGTGATCTGGGCAAAAACAAGTTGGAACTGAATGATTTGAGAAACTTGGAATGGAATAAGTCCCACTTGCTGTTGTAGCAGTCTGACGTTCTTCAGTCACAAATTTACCCAGCATCACACATTCCCAAGAAACATTTCGCCTTGAAATGGCCCTTTCCAATGGAAAACAGCTTCTGTCACAATTTCTCCAGCAATCTTTGGTTGTTGCCAGCAAAGCCCCATGGGGATCCTGTGGGGAGAGCTGTGTATTTGCTTGGGAGTACAGCCTTCCTTCAAAAGATGGTGCTGCAGATTAAGAATAGACAGCATGGTATCCAATGTCTCTCCTGCAAAAAATAATAATAGTAATGGTAGAAGGAGGAGGATTTTTCCCTTATTTTTTTGGCATTGTTTCAGTACAGTGCCAGGCTATTCTGAGAACATTTGTCAGCACTGCTCTCCAAAACCTGAGGCATATGCACATGTGGTTGAAACTGAGGTTTGACATCTCAAGAACCAATGCAATCCCAGTGGAGTTGAATCATTAAATCAAACTTCTGAAGAAATTAAAACAGGTTTTAGGAGAATTAACAAAATCAAGGACATAGAGGCTTAAGAAAGGAGATTGTTTGAATTCCCTTTCATTTAAGGAAGTGCACACTTATGTTAGACCAATCTGCATTTGGGACTCTTGTGTTTTGTGTAGATTTTCTGGTATTTTTTAAGGGTTGTGCTCTCTTACAGCCTGTCTTGAGAAAGAACTAAGAATACAATGTTATTCTATAAAAAGCCATAAAGAATGGGACACTTCCAACTCGTGCCCCTCTCCACCATGGCACTAAGGAATTCTCTGGAGAGGGAAGATAGACAGATTCATACACCCATATACCTAAATAAAGCACAGAGACGAGATCAAAATACTAGGAATAACACATAAGTTATGCCTCCTTCAGTAGAACATCTAAGCCTATAAAGCCAGCACTTATCATAACCTGAAGTGTATTCAGACACGAATGTGTACATTACGAATTCCTAAATCCTTATTTGTCTTCCATGTACGGCCTGCCTTACATGGACTGCCATCTCCCACTATAGGTGATGCACTGCAAGCTTTTGCAGGTGAAATCAAGTCCTTGAGAAGCCTCACACAGGTAGGGTTTATCCTTTGCTTACTCAGGATGACCCAGGAGGGAGGTAGAGCATTGTGACAGGTCTTGGATGTACTGCAAACTCCGAAGAAATGCCGCCATGTAGAATGAATGGGAGAAAGCAGAGATGCAAAGACCAGTTGTAGGGCTGCAGATGCCTTTCTTGTTTAATTATCTATTTTCCAATGGAGGATTTGTGGATGGGAAAGACAGAATCAAAATAGCCCTTTGACCTATCAAATTTGGGGCAGTTGTTCGGGCATGCAGACATTTCTCATTAAAATGTAGGCTATATGCATGTGTTTGTGTATGTGTGTATATATCTATGTATACAAATTCCTATCACTGCAGCTGGTAGATGGCTACAGAAGGCAGCTGGGAGGCAGTGGTGCCATGAGAGCCTGATAATGTCCTAACCAGTTTGTGTTGGCCTGAGCCAGGAGGAGGGCAGGTTGCAACATGGAGCAGCCAGTTCCTCATCCTGCAGCCAGCCGCTACCAGAGCATCCCCCGGGCAGAGCAAGCCACGCTCTCCTTTCCCTCACATAACCTCACTGCAGATGTATCATGGGCCAGGATGCACGCTGAGCCATGACTCAGCGGGAGAACAGGCCAGTGCACGGAGAAGAAGTTGAGGCACTTTCAACAGCAGATGCAGCAGAGTCCAAGCCCAGAACAGAAATCAATGATGGGGGAATCGGGTCTACAACCACCACCCTGGGGGCTTTCTCTGCTTCTGCCCTTGGAAATTGGGCTGCAGCTAGGAACAGCCAAGGCTGCCACCAGGTGCCTGTTCTGCAGGTGGGCATGAATCCTCCCCAAACGTGAAACAATTGTCCCTGCTGAGGTGAGCAGCGTGACCTGACCTCTCTGAGGTTACGCCAAGGGTGCAAGCACAGGAAAAAAGCGTGCATTCCTAGGAGTTGCTATAGGTTTAGGTCTGGGCTTATCGCAAAGATTTGATTTACATTTGGAAAATAAGAAATGCACACACTGAGGATTTTCTAGTTACACCTATGCTGTGCTACACAGAGGGCTCACAAGCCTGCTAAGAGAGTACCAACAGCACTTACCCTCCCTCGTTTTTTAAGCTGCCCAGAGGAGAACACCAAAGAGGAGTCATAGAGGTGTTTTCCAAGCCTGTTTTTTAGGACCGTGGGTAGATACCCATTTTTTTCTTCTTGTTCCTTTTGTGATGCAAAGACCCAGAACACACTGTAAATGCAGTGGCATTGTGGAGTAAAGTAGTACAGGCACTAAGAATCAAGATTGGAGATGTGGAGCTGAGAGTTTCTTTCTCTGGTTGAAGTAGTTCTGCATCTTTAATCAGACAAAATCCCTCCTTTCAAAAATACTCTCAGACCCCCGAATCTGCCTACTGCTGCTAAAGCAGAACTTTTTGTGATACTGACAGACTACAAAATGAAATGTGACCTGTTATGAGTGACAGGGTTTCACTTACAAGTGACTGTATTTGGGGAAAAAAGAAAAAAAGAGGGGCTTAAAAAAAAACGCAACCAATAATTAATACAGGGATTGAGTTTGCCTGAGGTTAACATAAGAGGCCCAGAGCTTAGGAGAGATAAAAGAGGATTAGATGCTTCACTTGTAAGAACAGCATCCATCAGCTCCAGCAGATAAGATAATTAGTTACAAGGGCCATCAAGCCTTTTGCCGGCGGCATTAGCAGCACTGACTGGCAGCTGAGTCAGGTTGCTGCCATGCAGCCACAAGCAGAGCACAATTAGTGAGATGCAGGGCTGCCTTCCTTGGAACTGAGCTGGTGGCTGCGGCTGGGTGCCAGGAACTGGGAGGTGAGTCCATGCTACTGGGGTAATTGAGGGGAACAGGACTGGTTCTGCCTCCCTGCCTGCGCTTTGCAGAACTGAGGTGCTGGAGGCTTGGAAGCAGTTAGATCCTTTTGGTGACATGAAATGACAATTCAGAAGTGGGTTGGAATCAATTTGTGTGTGCTTTTATTTGTTAAATGCAGCACGTAGGTAAACTGCAGAGCTCTCTGCCATGGGTTATGTCTCCAAAAAAAATCAGAGAAGTTGATAGAAAACAAAAAGTTTGCTTTTTCTATTGAGTATCCACAGTTACAGGGTTGACTGTGATTTTTGGAAGGGATGTTAGACCCGCTTGGGGCACATCACCAAGCAGTTGGGATTATTAAAGATCAGATGAAGACCTAATTTAGGCTCTATTGTTGTTTCATCCTGTGAGGGTGGTTCTACCATTTAGTTTTTCCTGGGGAAAGATGTTGCTGGTGTTGCTGACTGTTAGAATCAGGACATGGTTCAGGATCTGAAGAGGTTCTAAGAAAGAAGGGGTCAGACTCTTTAGCAGAATGAGTGTGATAGGATGAAGAGAAATGGTTTCAAACTAAAAGAGGGGAGATTCAGGTTGGATATAAGGAAGAAGTTTTTTACGATAAGGATGGTGAGGTGCTGGCACAGGTTGCCCAGAGATGTGGTGGATGCCCTGTCCCTGGAGACACTCAAGGTCAGGCTGAAGAGGTTCAGAGCACTTGATGGAGCAGTAGGTGTCTGTTCATTGCAAGGAGCTGGACCAGATAGCCTTTAGGGGTCTCTTGTGACTCAAATGGTTCTATGATTCTATGGCATTAGAAAGACCTTCTGTGTGATCCTATGAAACAATCTGGCCTATCTCTCCAGATAAGTTTGAACTGCATCTTCTGGGGTTGGGTGATACCATGTTTTAAGAGTCCCTCCTCAGGGAGCTGCTGCCATTTACCTGGATCTGTATCCCCAAGATGCAACACCAGTGGGAATTCTTCTTCCCACTGACAAAACCCTCCATTTATATCACAGTGCTTACTCATTTCTTGGAAACCTGCACATACTTTGCCCTCTGAATCAATTTTTAGAAGTGGCTTGGTGCCATCTGCCCTTCCTTGAGCCTTCCAAAAAAAGAGATTCCTTCCAAGCTGGGCAGAGCTGTTCCCCTTTGTCCAGCAAATTATTTATTTCTATTTTTTTCAAGACACAAAATCCCTCTATCCAGATCTCCAGAGCTATATATACTTGGTATGCCTTGTTCTCATATTAGGGTTTGCAAAGAAGGAAAACATCTTGCTGTGCTGGATCAAGCATTTCACCACGCCGTGCCCTGGCTCCCAAGACCACTTCTCTCCCTGGCCAGCTGCCTCCACATGTGGGTTCGGTTGCATCAGCCCCTATACCCGCTCAGCAGTTAGTGGGCCAAATTCTGTCTATTCTTGGATCCAGGGACAATCTCAGCCGAGTTGCAAAGGTAAAAAGGAACTAGAACTGGGCCTCCTTTCCTATCTTCTTTCTCTCCCTGGAGAAGCAGAAGATTAATGGGAGTTTGCTTTGCCTGGTGTTTCCTGTCTGAGAAAAGTGGTTCACCTTCTGGGACAGTCAGCCCAGGACGGTTCAGGTCAGCATAACTCTACCAATGCTTCCTTGTTGTCCAGAAAAGCTTATTTTTAGCATGCATGCTGAAGTTACATTCTTTTAAAACAGGCATGGCCCCATTGCTTGTGTCCTTTAAAGGTCTGGAAGTTTTACTTCAACACATTGCTCTTGGAGGCAGGTGTTTCTTCATGAATTCCCATTTTCTGCACAGCTTCAGTAGAAACCTCAAGGAGGAAAAAAATAAACCCCTTGCAACGACAGGGAGAACAAATCTCTCTGTCAAATGCGCTGCTTTTTAAAGTCCTGTAGCTGTTCCAAAATGACCAAGAGTTAACAGTGAAATCATTTTGGTGTTCAATCTATATCCTCAGTTAAGAATTTACTAGCATTGCATAAGCTCCTTGTAACAAGGTAACCAGATATAAATTAACTGCTAAAAATAGCTTTATTGCGTTAGTCAATCCCTAATTAACTTGCTTCAGCTGTCTTCAAAGATGCTATTTAAATCCATCCATCTTCTAGAGGCGTGGAGGATACAGATATGCAGACAGGGGTGCATGTCAGCTCATGATAGTTTGTGTTAGTTACTGGGCTATATGTGTATTTGAACACAATTCTGGGAATGATGGAAATCAGCCTGGAGGGAAGGGTTTGATATCAGCTTTTCTTGTGATTCTTGAGAAGAAGAGAGAAACTGAAATGCAGAAAGGAAATGGCTGAAGATATCTTCAAGTTCTGGTCTTTGCAATGGCATTAAATGAGCAGAAAAAAAAAAAAAAAAAAAAAACCCACCCCAAAAAACACAAACATTTTGCTTCTTATTGGAACTAGATCTCACAGATAGATTGCCCTTCAGTCACAGAAAGTCATGAAAACTTTTCCTGTGGGTTTGTGCTCAGTATCACCATTCGTTCTCTTCCAAAAATCTTCTCTTTCATGTCCCTTATGACAACTTGCTCTGTTCCCACATCCTGCAGCACCTACCTCATCTTTTCTCCTGCTCCTAGATCTGGGTAGGAGGATGCATTGCATCCTCATAGCTGGTTCCAAACTCTGGACATTCTGGCCAAGCACAGTAGATAATTACTGAGATAATGCTGCAGTTTTTCCCTGGGCAAAAACAAAATAAAAACACACACTGATATTAAAAAAAAAAATCAACAAAAAAACCCAACAACCCCAAAATTGCAACATTATTTGACCACTATGTCCTTTCCTAGAGTCTCTTATACCCCACTATGTGAACATACCTGATGTAATCACGTGGCCTAAATGGAAACATGGACTTAGTGATCTCAAATTATTGTCTCTGATATTGCTTCCCTTTAGAAATCAAGGCTAAAAGTTTAGGGCAAAACAGGGAGGGGAAAAGACCAAAGCAAGGAAAGCAGTGACTCTGGAAAGGGGTTTGGAACAGTCATTTGAATAAGAGTGGGCTGGTTTTGCTGTTGTTTTTTAATACTCAAGGGAACAAACCCTGGAGATGTTAGCAAAAATAATACCAAGGCAGCCTAGGGGAAGGGTATGACCTTCTCATAAATCACACTCATTTGCCACTGCCGCTGGGACAGCATTTGCTTTGGTTATCCACACTTCAAAAAGGGCCTTCAAGAACAGAAAGGAGAATTCAGAAAACATCCACTTTTTGACTCAAAATGTGAGTAGCTTGCTATAATGGAGAGAACAGGCAGATGCTGTCTGCGTTGGTGTTCCATATAACAGATGATGTGACTTTCAAATATCTGTGTGAGAACTATATTCCAGAGAGCAAATAATGCTCCAATGTAGTATAGAATAATTAAGGTTGATCAAGGCCACTCAGATCATCCAGTCTGACTGTCAGCTCATCACCACCAATACTGCCCATTAACCCACATCCCTCAGTGCTTCATATACCCTTGAGCACCTCCAGGGATGGTGATTCCATCTCCCTGGGCAGCCTGTTCCAATACTTCTTCACTCTTTCTGAGAAGAAAGGTTTTATAATATTTTTTTTTTCTTAATTTTTCCTAGTAGAACCACAGAAGAGCAAGATAAACTTGGAACAAAACCAACAGATTCTGGATTATACTGAGGAAAGAAAACACCTGTCTGTCATACAAAGTGAATTTGATCCTGATAGAACAGATTTTGTCTCATCCTTCATTTATGATCTAGAGTAGCCAAGAACCTTAAAAAAAAAAAAAAAAAAAAAAAAGTATTTTGCTCCATGCGCTTTATAGCAGTGCCTCAGAGGTCCTACTCTGTTAATATTTCCATACTGCTGATCTCTCATACAAGTCAGTAGATTGGATGGGCAAAGCAAAATGCCAAGACTTTGTGAAATATCTTTTGTAGGAAACAAATCCAGGCTTTTTATCTGACTGTTTCAGGGGTCTTCAGCTGTTGACTTGGAGGGCCTTAGTGTGGGCTCAGCACCTAATTCTGTATGGCAGCACTTGGGACATTCACTCAGCACCTGTTTCACTGCAAGGCTCCTACTTGTCCTGACCCCTGCTTAAAGACTGTATGACTGTAGCAATCAGAGGTGGATGAGGCGCCTTTTGGAAGGCTCTGCAGAATGACTCAGCAGCTCAGCTCCAGTTACGTGACCCAGAATCCACTTGGCACAAAACCTTTCTGCTCTCACTGCTGGGCCACAGCTCTGCTGGCTGCAGAACAGCTTGTGCTAGCCCTCGCTTACCCTGTTCCTTGCTCCACTACTGTGCCTTCAGTTTTGCAGGCACCAAAGTGATTCTTTGCTTGGCCTGGGTTTTGCCCTTCCAGCTCTTCCAGGTAGGATGGATCCAGATGAGTTGTGGTCCTGGCTGAAGACAATAGGTAGAAGATACTTCTTCCCCTGCCTCCTGCTACCCTTCCCACACCCATGTTCCTGTTCTGCATCAGCCCTTTGGAATTCTTTTCATCCTCAATCCTTGCAACTCAACCGCTTCTTCCTGTCTGGATTGCAGTTAAAAGCTCCATTTGTTTCATTTGGCTTTTAATTGACCTCATCTAGCAATTGCTAATCTGTGTTTCTCTGCTGCTTATCTGGTGCAGTCCTTTGAAGTTCCTGACACGATAAAGTGTCCCTTTAGAAAACAATAGGATAACAATTCCCATCTAGCTCTCACTGTCTGGTCAATATTTTAGTTATCCTTAGCTTTGAGGCAAGAAGAAGGTGGGAGGCTACCAAGGAAATATATCAATAACAACTGAGATAAATCACATTTAGGTGTGAATTTTTGTGATATTCTCTCCTAAATAATTGCATCAATCAACTCTCCATCTGTCAATAAAAGCAAGATGTGCAAGCCTGGTCTTGGCAGAGGGGTTGTAGAAGTGTTCAGATGATGTTGGGTGGGATGGAAGAAAATACATTGCTGTTTGCAATGACCAGGTTGGCCTAGGACAGCCTGGGGAGGAGGGTAGGTGTGTCAATGCCACTGAATGGCAGGTGGGAAGAAGAGATGGATAGACATTAAAGAAAGCACCTAAGGCTAACTATTACTTGACATGTTATCTAAACCATTCCCATTCACTTTCACCTCCCTGTGTTTGGAGTGGCTAAGATGGAGTTTGTCAGCCTCCCTTTCCTTGCTAACAGTTTGAGGCAAGAAGCTGGGCCAGGTTTGCTTTTGCCAGGCTCTCCATTCAAATAAATGCATGTCTGAGGCAGTGAAAACTCAGGATCACCTCTTAAATGCAGATGCCACCATCTCAAGTCATCTGGCTTGCTCTGAACTTAGTACATCTACTGGAAGACAAAGCCAGGAAGCTTGGATTTAACAGGGAGGAATATGGACCTTGAGCTGCCACTAGATACATATAAAACATTATTCAAGAGTCTGCAGTTAGTATCTAACATTCACTGAAAACCAATGGAATTATGGGCTCGTAAGTAACTGCATGCTAAATAGAATGTTTTAAGTCTTCTGATTTTCAATGTCTAAAATGGAGAGACAAATTCATCCCAAGTGTAATGGGTACAGGTCCTGTCGATTTCGGCTTTTGGGAGATTATAGTTATGAAAGTCTTCTGTGCAAACTTTGTAAAGAAGTAAAAGACTTTGCAGAGACACAGCAGGGAGCATTACAAATCAAAGGATACATTCTGCAAAGCTGTTTGCTCATGAGTCATTGCATGAACAGAGTCCAGGGCCCAGAGGAAATGAGAGGGTCTTACTGCAAGCAATACACCATTGAGTATGCTTGTATATATGTGCAAAATTGAATCTTAGCTCCAGAACCATCACAAAGATTAGAAATGGCTGTGGCAAGAATTTAACTCAGTTCTGTCAGATACAAGCCTGTTATTTTCATCCTGAGACACTGAACTCTACTGTTCCCTGCGCAACTCAATTCTGAGCTCAAGAGCTTGACATTCTGAGCTATTCATTGTTGATGTTATTTACTCCTAAAAATCACTGTCTGAGAATGCAGGGAAATGCATTAAAAAGTGCAACGCAATGGAAGTATCGCTTCCAAACTCAGGCTCAAACTCAGATCTGTGCCAGGAAAGGGAAAGGTCCCAGCCCTGAGTACATTACAGATGTGCTCAGCAGTTACAGATGGAGACATAAACAGTTTTTTTTCTTTATCTTATAGTGCCTGGTGCAAACCTTTTGACAAAATAGCGGCATAAAGTCTCTTGCCAAAGGGCACAGTGATAAATGTTTCAACTGAAATAAAATGTCCTAAGAGCAGTTTTCTGCTGAGTCATTCAGTGTCCACTTGAGGGCTTAGAGAAATTAGAAGAACTTGTATGAAAACAGCTGTGCTCGCTATCTTTGCAACTTTCAAATTGGGGTCCCCTGAAACAGGTCTTTTCTCAATGTCTCTCTTTTAATATTTATTTGCAATGCAGTTTCTGGATGAATAAGAGAAGGGAAAAAAAAAAAAAAAAGACGGTGCCTTCCTACATTCCCCCTCATAGATACCATCTGGATTGCAGACAACTCACCCAAATAGAATATGAAGCTTGGCAGGAAAAAAAAAAGCCCATTGTGTGTCTTTCCAAATTGATATTTCAGTATCTCTGTTTTGCACCAACTGAAACAAGCCCAAATTCTCTAGTAGAGAGTGTGTGCTAACATGGCCTCTATTTTATTAAGAACGAACAAACAACAACAACAACAAAAAAGCATGGCAGTCACATAGCTGTAATGGCCAAGATATAAAATGTCAGTTTTATTTATGGCAAGTAGCTGGGTAGAAAATATGTCCTGGCATCGCTCAAGATTTCAAGAACTTTGTTTTCCTTTTTCTCTTGCTGCATGAAATAATGCTGTGTTCTTAACAAACAAATAAAAAAAAACAAAGACAGCCCTCTCCAATGAGAAAGACTATTCTCTCCACAGAACCAGAATGAGTGGGCCTGTGAGAGATATAGGGACATGAAAGTCAAATTGGGTGCAACAGGAACTCAAACCCGTGCTTTCTGCCTGCTTGTTCACGTGACAATCACTGGGGAGTTACAGTTTTCTGCTCTGTTTCTCACCAAAAGTTCCATGCTGGAACAATGAGACTTCACACTAAGACCAATGAACAACAACATCAGGCTTTGTGCTACTGGTATCAGAGTGTAACAGGGCTGTGGCTGCTGACTTGTGCTTGGATGAGCCTACGCAAATGCCATTAAGTCATTAAGAGCTGCTTGAACCAGCTTCCTACAGAGCTCCAATTAAAATTAACCAATCTAATCAATGATCCTGCGGTTTACTTTTGTATGTGGTATCTCACTTTCACCCAGGAACCCTCCCTAAGGGGTCACCATGCCTCTGAATGCAGAGCAAGAAAGCCATCCTGGCACACTCCTCTTATCTGGATGTGAAAAGTGACATCAGCTTGAGCTCTGCCTCTCTTAACGCTGGCAAATTAGACAAGCCAGGTTCTGTAAACACCTTTTTTTGTGTGTGTGTGTGTGTGCTTCAAGGAGGCTTTATCAGTCCAAAAAGAGCCGAGTATGGATTTCTAAAAGCAGGCTTAGATCTCCCAGCCAAGCACATGCCGAACCCTTAGTTCTTGCATCCTATGACAGCAGAATTATAAAAAGCAAGGCAGAGCCTGCTACTTGTTAGCTGCTGGCATCCCAGGGTTTCCTTTTCCATGCCAGCAGAATTTTGGCTCAGGTACCAGAAAATGGATTCTCAAAATCTGTACCTGTACAATGTAGACTATGTGCACATCTCTGGGCTGGTTGGTCAGGGAGGTCAACACGACTTTGTTAGCAGAAGTGACATGGCTCAGTGGGTGTGGCATGGTTTACTGGGCATAGTGGTGATGGGTTGGTGGTTGGACTAGATGAAATAATCTAAAAGTAAAGATAAAAATAAAGTAGTCTTTTCCAACGTTTGTGATTCCTTGACTGATACAGAAGTCTTGGTCATAGGCCTTGGGACATTGTGCAATAACCATGCAGGAGGTATTAGGATTGACAAAGGCAGAGTGAGTGGGTCTCCCCTTAGGGCGGGAAGATGAGCTAGAGGATTTCTTGGAGTTTCAGTTTGCAGAAGTCTTTTATTAATGCAAGACCTGGATCTAGGGAACGAAGACCTTACATAATCCAACCACTGAAAGCTGAGTAACAAATTGAGGGCAGAAATAAATGGCACATTTTTTTTAGCACTGGAACAATTTATCTAGGAATGGTCTGGGTTCTGTTTTGCTTGATGCCTAAGACAAGATTAGATAGCATGTTGATAGTCATGAGTACTCAACAGAGCAATATGGACAAAGATATATGAGGTCTCCTGCTCTCCTTATGTGTTGTTGGGTTTTATTTTTATCTTCAAATAGATTATTGGCCCAAATTAGTTCTTGCTTAAAAGGGGACTGTGAAGAGATTGTAGTAGAAAGGCAGTATGCTAGATAGCTCATGGAAGCAAAATTTGCCTTTACTACAGAGCACAAAAGCACAGAAAATTTGGCTGTGAAGAAAACGTTCCCCTTACCAATTTCTCTCTCAAAAGCAGGACTCTGCCTGTCACCTTTAAAGTGATGGACATAAAGGGGCAAGGGTGTTCTTCAAGATCCAGAATGAAGGCATTCCCTACAAGGCTGTGCAATCAGCCTTATCTCAAACAGTGCAATCGCTTAGCATAACAACAACAACACAACCAAATGCCCACATCTCAACCGCAGCTGATGCCTAACACGAATGGCTGGAATATTTACAAGGACTGAATTTATACTGCAGTCTTTCCAGTTGCTTTCCTTGGTATTGCAGTCCCATTTACCATAGTGAATGAATGTCATTTACCATGGTAAATGAGTGAGAAGAATTTGTTAGGTCATCAAAATAATGGTTGTACATATTATGTGTGGTGAATGGTTGGGGAGGAGCTATCACACTCTGATGTTACCCCACCAAATATCATATCCCAGCCACGAGGACTGATTCAAAGTAATTACAGGCTAATTCTATGTATCTGTACAGTGTTTAAGTATGGAATATTAATAAGTTCAGTGGTAGTGTGCAGGAATGTATCTTGCTAGATGGCACAAGTCACTTTCCTGTCTATGTAATTTGAGCTTTGCTGGGCCAGTGGAAACTCTAAATTACACCATGTCTATCTTGAGCAAGTGATGAAATTTCTCTGATTATGCTGCAGTCAGAATTGATCCTAATAAGCAAAGGGCAAAAAATAATTTTAGGATTACTTGGTATGCACCCACTTTTGGGACCATATTAAACCAAATTGCAAGATATCTAGGTTAAATTGTTGCTGTCAGTTTTGTAGAGTCATCAAAGGTAAAGTCTCTTAACACCTAAATGGAGTTTTCCTCAAGAAGTTGTTCTGCAGCTTGCAAAGGGCCAGGCTAGGTGCAATCTGCAGAACAGGCCACAGTAAAGCAACCTTTGGTTTCTGGAGGTAAAAAATGCCTTTATATATTCAGTTTTGGTACTGAGAGCAAAGGTTTTCTGTGTTGTTTCAGATGAAGAACTGCCATAGTTTGAAGACTTTTTTTCTCCCCCTTAGGTCTTGATTCTGCAAAATACTTTAGCACGTGGTTAATTGTAATCACTTAAGTCATCCCATTCAAGTCAGAGTGTAAACGCTTTGCTGAATTGTGTTTAAAGTGGGAAATTGAGTGCTTGAATTTTCAAAAGTCCCTAATTGCAATTAGCTATGCCAAGAGTAGTTTTTCATTTTATTTCTGTATTTGGTAGACATTTTGCATTTGGAAAAAAATGGTGTATGTGCTGTTCTATATACAAAACTCCTTCTGACTTCATGATGTGTGACTACAATGCAGGGTTTTGCTGTAGCATAGTTTGCCCTGGAATCTATTCCAAACCTCCAAAATAGAAGCAAAAGTTATCTGAAAATCCCAATCTGATTTCTGGGAGCCTTAGGTCTCAGACTTATAATTAAGATACCGTGGCTTAACAAGTTACCAAGCATCCGTTAAACTGAGGTAATTGTCTGGATGCAAGCCTTACAGCTAATGCTTAGCCTAAATGCTGAGTCAATTTATCCCTGGGCAAATGCAGAATAATGTAATTTAACACCTCAGAATAAGCTAAAATGAATCACTGTGTGTTTGCCATGGGCAAAGAGAAGGAGTTTGCCACTTCTGAGGAGAGATAGGGTTGCTCCCAACCCTGATCACTTGGTGAGAGGTGTGAGCCCTTTCACATGGCTGGGAATGGGTAACAATTGGTGCTTGGCAGTTCTCTTACATTCTACAAGTGTTTAATGGTTTACTGATGGAAGGAGATAGTTCAAACCCACTACACGACTAAAATGACCACTTGAAGGCACATAAGGATGCAGATGGTCCTCAGAGCACTTCTAGAGGAAGTGTTCTAGTGCTCAAGTCTGAGTGTGCAGTGGAGGCTCATCGAGCTAGCTCTTGCAATCTGTACAACCTTTGGAAGACATCACCTTACTTATAAAACGGTGTCTCAGCAGAGAATTAGGGCCAAGACTGGGCTACAAGGGTGAACTCATCTTTCCCTTTAAACCAGAGGCATTTAAAGGAAGCATTTCCTTCAAAGCGTGGGTAAAGCACTCCGACATGGAGCGTTGGGGGGAGCTATTCCACTGGGAATTTGGCAAGTTCAAGTATGCACAATCATCTCTCAGGCCTCTGGGGTTTGCATTTGATGGGGGTGAGAGGCAGATGTATGCAGATTCATGAGTAATGAGGTCAGGAACCAAAGTGATTCCTGCCAGATACCTTTGCCTGGCAATTTTATTCCTGCTGTGTAAGCATCCAGGAGAACTTTTGTAAGATATTTATTGGGAATCATTAGGTTTGATTTACAGATCATGATAATTGAACACATGATACTGGGAGTAGCATAATAGTCTTTATATACTACTTTGCTGCTAAAATAGGAAGGGTAATTGTCCAGTGTGGTTCAATGACAGACACAGAGAATCTTTTAAACTATCATTTTCTTAAAGAGAAGGGACCAATATGAATAAGCATAGCATCAAATGAACCCCATTGAAGTTAAAGATGTGTTTAATGATGGGAATGTGCCATGTTCTTTAAGTCTCTGAGAAGATGGCTGACAAACAGAGCATGATATTCAGACTTCTCTTTCCAATGGTTAAAAGGTTAAAATGTTAAAAGTGAGTTTAGCTTGAGCCTTGAGAGTCTGAAAATACTAACACAGCTGCTGGTGATGAAGTGGAGACTGGGGCAGGAATTTGCAGAGGTCTTTCCCAGTCAAAGCGAGTCAAAGTGGAATTAAATGAATGTGATTTTTTTCCCCCCCGGCCATGGTTTTCTGCTTATGAAGGGATATTCAGTGGCTCAGATGAAACACATAAGATGGGGAATAAATGTCAAGGCAGAAATTCTGTATTTCCCAGTGCAAGTTTGAAAATTCCAGACCAAATGGGAGACAGAATTTGAGGCTGCTCTGAAAAAATGGATGCATGAAGAGCAACATTGACCTGTCCTAAGAAGCAATCTTTGGCTTGGTATCAGGAAGTTCTTAGTTGAAGTGCAGTATTTTTTTATAGGCATCACACTCCAAAAAGAGGACAAAGCCTTTGATGACATCCAGAAGAAAAAGAAAAGACTGATCAATGATCTATACATATAAATTGTTCCTAGGGTCTATGGAGAGCAAGAAGAGAAACTGCAGGCATAGATAGGCAATGTCAACTTTGCACTGGGCAAATAGCAGTGACAGTGAAGAACTTAACTGCCAGTCTGGTAAGCTGAGGTGCTTCTATTGTTGAGGTCTGTGAGGACAAATTTGAATGTGAGGAGTGATACAGGCAAGGAGTGTGCACTGCAACAGTGTTCACACGGGGAGCTGCTGACCACAAGTTACTGCTATGGAGTCATTCCCTCCTAGAACCCATTCCTGTAGCTGACACTGTTGTACCATGTAGAGTGGGCTAATGGGCAGTTTTGTTGTTTAAGATGCACTGATACCATTCTTGGTCCTGAAGCCATGAATTTATTAGGAGGTGCCTCTAAGGATTTGTGCAGTGTGGTAACTTGACATCAGGACAAAGAAACAGCACTGCACACTAGAAGAAAAGCACCATTTTTCTCCCCTCCTTTTGCCAAGTTGGTATTTTCAAACTCAGTAATCTCAGCTTTCTGCCGTGTCAGAGGACTTTTCACAGTATCTGATTAATAAAACACTTTTTCATTTACTTTTTTCATTTACTCTTGTTTATATGACCTCCCTATTCATGTGATTTGTTGGAGGTGTCAGGGGTGACACATTTAAGCCACCCTCGGTGACAAATGCCTGCATATTTATAGGTCATTTTAAATCAGCTCCTGTCCTTGGGTGCTATATATTCAGCTGCACAACCACTTGCTTTGTGCATTCTGCAACTGTAAATCTCCTGGTGTCTGTGGATAATGTTTTTTTTGTTGTTGTTGCTCACATAAGGCCACTAATATCAACAAGTCTAGTTGTAGACACTCTGATGGAAACTACTCAAGGATGGGGACAGGAAGACATGGTAAAGTGTCCAAATTAACTCTCCTCTTCTGCTCAATGCTTACATCTGGGACAAAGTAACTGTAGATGCTCTGTGCATGTACTAGAGAGGTTCTTCCTAAAGGATACAAGGCTAACATAGACCAAACTTCAAAATGCTAATGTCGCTCCACAGTCTAGGAGAGGATCCCTATCAGATAACAGTCATAAGGTGGGAAGCAATTAAATGTGATACTTACTTATTCTCTCTGCAAGGAAAGACTTACACATTTCCAATTCTGTTCTTAGTGATAATAGGAATGATCTCTCCAAATTAAAGTCACAGCTTAACTCCAGGATACCCTGTAACAGGCACTGGATGGCTAGATATGACAGAGCACATCTACATTGTTTTTGAGTGTCCTGGTGTTAAGCTATGACAGTAAAGTTCAGTTTGACCACCCAAAAGGAAAGGACATCTCAGGTTCAGAAAGCAAAGCAGTTGTTCAGTCTCCCATCTGCAGGGTTCCTTTAGAGAAAAATGAGTGGTTATATCTTTCAAGAGGCATAATAAAAATGTGTTTTATTTTCTATCCTATGGGATGTCACGGGGAGATAATCATAAAAGTTTGTGGATCATTCAGTTTATGGCTATGATGGAAAACATATTAAAAGTTCCCCTTGAGATGATAACACTCACTGGGGTCTCCAGCCCCCTCTCTTCCCTGCTGTCAGTCTCTGGTGATGAGTTCAGGTGCAGCAGGCACGGCAGAAAAAATTGTGTGACAGCAGGTTTAATATCAGTTGGGGACTAAGATGGGGCCAAAGCCCCTAGAGGTGATTTAAAGCAGGTGGGGTTGAACCTGTCATGAGTGTTTCATAATGCTGTGTTATTCTTAATGTATGATTACACTAGTCCCTGTGGATCATCCCTGGATTTACAGTGTTTGCATAAATGCTTGGCTGTAAATTAGAAGATGTTTTTGAGTGGTGCTTCACTAGCTGGAAGCCATAGATTTTGAGTCCCTGCTGAGCCATCAACCACCCTAGGGGAGATGAGCCAAGAAGAACTTGACTTCTGGGCTCAGCAGCCGTGGTGAAACATTGCAGGCTTGTCAACATTTCTGTAAGACATGATGTCTATTTTGCCTGTTAGTTGTGTGCTGTGCTTGGACAGGGAGAAGGAAGGCAGGAGGCATTTAGTTTTCCAGCTACCTGTTTCTGTGGTTAAATGGACAGCCTGACTGAGAGTGGATGGTGTCTGAATTTGTATCTTTGAACCCAGAGTTGAATCTCTTGACAGTTGCAGGAAGCCCATTTCCAGGGAGCACCATTTCAGGTGTGTTGCAGGTCCTGCAGGGTACTGTGGCAGCGGGTACTGGGTGTGATGCTAATTGAATCTGTTTCTCAGGCTACAGAAACTAACACCTATCTGTGCTGCCCTAATCATCTACTGAGCCTCAGGCAGACCTTTGAGCTATTTGTTCAGCTGGGGCAAGTTTTCCTTCTTAATCTTTTCAGCTTGGCAGGAGCACTGCTGAGCACACAAGGAAGCTCATCAGCTGCTGGCTGGATGTTTGGACAAGGGGATAACTCCTGCTGAGGCTGGTGAGCTCCAGTCCTGTCTAATTTACATTGTTATTTATTCTGCAAGCATTCCTGTGCTTCCTGAGTACAAGCTGGCTTTTCAGCACGTTTACAGCCATGCTCCCACAGAGAGCTCGGCAGTGACAGACAACTACACACAGAAGCAACAATCCTCTTGCATTCAGGAGGACCAGTGCACGGAGGCCAGCAGGAAAAGGCCACCCCGTTGTCCATTTGCTTCAAGTTCTGGGGCACTACATTTTGTTCAGATTGCAGTAGTTTTCAAAGCCACAGTTTTCCAGCTATGACATGTTTCCCAAACAACCCTGGAGACAAGGAATGGATTTGCTCCTCATCTTCTAGATGCGATTGAGGTGACTTCGTCAAGGGCCTGTCGATGACAAAAACATGCACAGCATCTGTGTGCAGAGCGTGGTGAATTCTCACCAGTTGGCAGGAGGTCATCTGTGGGGACTGACAGCATGGCCCAAGCATACGCTGCTTATAGAGTGGCACGTAGCCAAAGCTTTAGTCTTTGAGCAAGGAAGCCTCATCTTGCTAGAGCTGATGTCACATATGAGGTTTAATGAAGCTGTAAGGAGCACAAGGATGTTAAACTAACAGCTGCTCCTTGGTGCCAGAGGGAACTATCCCCACCACTGGAAACAGATCTCACAAATATGCAGGAAGAGACAGAAATCCTTCACAGCTTGAGCTGAAGGGACCTGCAGGAATGTTACTTGGGGCTGAAAGAAAGGAGAAAGGAACAGCTGCTCTATTACTCCCAATGGCTCTCCATATATTCTTGGTGCTAGTTTCAGCCAGACCATGCTACTGGGAATTCATACCCATGTGCACTGCAGTTGAGATTGGGCACCTTGGATCAACTCCTAATCTGTATTCCAAATCTCAGTGAGATACCTCTCAGTTTCCCCTGTGCGTGGTGAAATGAATATCCTCCACTCAAAGAAGTGTTCTGTAGGAAAATCCATTTGCTTTCTCAAAGTACTTGAAACTCTTCAGTGCTGTGTGGTCATCTGAATGCCTCTTTATAGCAAGATATTCTCCTGTAGAAATGAGCAAGAGAAAAACATCACCACAGGTTCCTTCAGCCAGTAAAATGCATTCTAGAAAGTGTGGCACAGATTTAAACTTGTGCTTACCTTTACTCACTGCCATTCTCTCCTCTCAGAATGCTGCAAATCAGAGATGTTCCTCAAGGTGATAACAACCCGTTGTCTCTGGGAATAGCAAACAAAACTGTGGGCAGCACAGAATGTCTGCTGGGATAAGGTCAAACCTTAACAGGGGGAAACTACTTTGGTGTCTTCTTTGGCAACCAGCTGGATCTATCTGAAAACATTTCCTGAACCATTAAGAATTGTTAGATGAAATGTCACAGGATGGACACAACCTGCTGTAAAAAAAAAAAAAAAGAAAAAGAATGGACCAAAGGCTCTTTCTTGCAACAGCAGTTGCCAGTGTGGGCTTGCTGCTCCATACCGATTGTCTCCTGCACTAGATCTGCTGGACACATAGTGCTCGTGATGGGCTTAAGCCTCAGATCAGGAACTGCTGATCTCCATAGAGTGTCACCTGGGAGGTGACGAGCACAGACAAAGGCACCTCTTTAACTTTTATAGTGCTGCTAAGCCCTCACTTTTGTAGGGTTGGATTTAGCACAGAGCCTATGGCTGCCTGATGACGTGTGAAAGGGATGTCGGAGTGGAACTGACCTTAGAGCTGATGACAAGTTGTACTGGCAAAAGCTGATGTAACTGAGTGAGGGCTGAAGCCTTGTAGCAGAAAAACCAAGGCAGGCTTGGACCAGGGTGCAGAAAGCATGCACAAATATGCAATATGGCGACTACTTACTGATACAAACACATCAGCAAACACCATGACAGAGGGGTGATTAGGGCATGGATGGCTCAGGGAGAGCATTGTCTTAGAAGAAGCAAAACCAAACAAGGTATGGGACTGTGAAAACCAAGCTGAGCTCCCATGTGGGCTGTCATTATATTGCACTCCTATTTTAAGATACATTTACAGCAAGAATTGCACTTTTTGCCTTCCTCCCCTTTTTCTTATGGAAGTACTTGTTTTCCTTTACCTGGGAGTAGAGGAACCTACTCCATAAATCTTTATGGCTCTCCTGCTGTTTTATATCACTGTATAACTGCAATGCCCTGATTTGTCCCCGCCTTCCCTAAGGAAAATTCCCCCATTCAGATTTCTTTTCAAAATGACCCAAGCACTTTTGGGAAGCGAGGATAATGATGCTTCTTGTATCATTCTTGTATTCTGGGCAAGGATTTTCATGTCATTTAGAGAATTCATTTGTGTAGTTAGACATACATGTGCATAGGTCCACACAGCCTTTTGCAAGCAGGCAGGACATTCTTTGCCCATACTGCAGTCTGGTCCACCAGCCATGGAAATGCAATCACAAGGTGCTGAGTGACAACTAATATACCCTACTCCTCAAAAGCACTTATTAGCTAGGCTCAGCAATGCACTGAAATGACTGCACTATTTGCCACATGGAGCTGTCTTGTCTGGGGTCAATTCAGAACACAATATTTCATGAGGACAGGCCTGACATTTCATCCCATAGAGTACTGACTTCTTTTAATGAGGTTTATCAGCTTCAGATATAAAAAACAGAATCACAGGAACAGAAAAATCCCCACAGACCACCAGCCTGGAGATCATAGCTGAAGAACATTTGTGTGAGGACTAGCAAGACCCCAAAATGAAGTGAACGAGACTGATGTTGACAGTTTATTACAGTCTTGGCTGGATTAGTGAACACATATATGCTTTTTTTTAGTTTTTTCTTTTTTTTTTTTCCTTTGGTAAGGCATTGTATTTTAAGCCAAGATCTGCTGTAATTTATGTATTACTTTAAATTTGAACTAGAGCTCATTGGTGTGTTTTCAAAATAAGGCAGTTTCACAGAAGTGTAGTGTTCTGGAGCCAAAGCATGTCACAGAGACGTGTATGTCTCTGAACTACTACCCTGAGTCAGGGTGAGCTGAGCCAGCATTAGTCTGCAGGGGTAAATCCACCTACCCCACATTTCTCTTATTCCCTCTCCTGCTCTTATAGAAGCTGTGGCATATGTGTGGTCTCATGACGAATGGGGCCAGGAAACTGATCTGGCTGAAAATGAGTGAATGCCTAAAAGCAGTTCAGTTTCATCTGGTTGAGTTTCCCAGTCTTAATTATCCTGCATGCTGGGGCAGGATCAGTAGCACATCTTGCATTGGTTGACTGACATGGAACTAGGCTCAAGTTTTCACTAGGAGTGCTGAATAGATCCATGACGCTGTGGTCACGTGTGGTCACCATGAGAGAGAGATCATGACACAACTCTTTTTGAACCAAAAATAACCTGCTTAATAGCATTTTGTCCCTCAAAGATATTCCGAATTCTCTGTTGTAAATTTTTCCTTGCCATCTCTGAAGGGATATGATTGGATTTCAAAGGATGGTGAGGGTAAACCATAGCTGATGTGTTTACTGTTGGTTTGGGAAGGAAGCAATCAGCTTTGCTCAACATTCCCATATGAAAAGCCTTTCAACTGTCAGCATTTTTCTCACACATTAGGACATTCTCTCCTGAAACTCCTAAGGTTTCAGAATCAGCATCCTTCTGCCATGACCCAAGCCTTCCATCCAGGCAGACAGGCAGCTGAGCCTTTAGCTGTGTCGCAAGGATTTAGTAGGCCCCGTGAAGCTCCCTAAGACCTTCCTCTGAGTTTCTGGCTGTGCTGAATTGTTCTGCCCTTTCCTAGGGAATCAAAGAATGACTCCTTTAGTAACGATGAGGCCAAGCCCAAGGTGGCTGTCTGCAGAGCTGGAAGGAGAAAACAGGGCAACTGGAATCTATCTTACCCATTTTCTCAGCACAGACTGACCTCTTGAATCTCGTGATGGAGAGGCTAAGTGCTGCATGGGCGTTCTGCCCTCCTATCCTCACCCCACCTTCATTTTTTCTAATTTTGCCCCCAGCTGCTGCCAAGTCACTCTTTCCTGTGGAAGGGGTTTTATTATTTCTTCTTGTTTGAACAGGATCTGGCTTCATCTCTGAGAAATTCATCAGGAAGTGTAGCTAGCACAAATGCCTGTAGGGCAGCGAATAAGACTAGTGTTCAGAGGTACTGTGGTTTGAGATGTATCTGACACAAGTTGTGCAAGCAAAACTATTTTAAAATAAAGATTCAGAAACCCAATTGATTCAAAGCTTCTGACTTTCCTGAATTCCAATCCTGTTGTATTAGAAGGTGGTAAGGAGAATAAATAGCTCTGAAGTTAAGACACAGTCCATAGGCTTGGGAAACCTCATTATGATTCTTGGTTTTATTAAGAACTTCCTTCCTGGCCTTTTCCAAGTGCTTTCATTCCTTCTGCGGAGCAGTGCTTATTGACAGACTCTCCTCAGTTTTGCTCAGATCCGGGCCTGAAAAGTGGAGAGTGTATGACTTACTTGAGATATCTGTTGGGTAATCTTAGATGACAGTGGTGTTTGGAGTGTGGAAAATGAACAGTAAAAAAAGCAATTAATCCCAAAGACATACACCCAGAATGGAAAACCTGAACCCAAACATTCAGCTCTCACAAAATCATCACAATTGAGAGCAGCATGTGTTGTAATAGGACGCACTGGGGAGCCTGGCAAATGGCCAATGAGTAATAAGGTCACTGAATTTTTAATACATTACCCTGATTTTTGCTGAGGTTTCTCAGTGCTGTTGCTATGCAAATCATCCAAACTACAACACACAATGGACTGAAAAAAGCACACTGGGTGGCTAAAGTAATGTCTTAGTAGTCTCAAGCCACCATATGTGGTCAAATACATACCCAGAACTGCTGCTTGTCTCCCAACACAATTCACATGCACCCTTTTGAAGTTTAGCACATAATGTAAAATGCTCAAATGGAACATGGACCATCATGCACCCAAGGTGGGCATTGGAATAGGCTATGCTTCTGGTTCATAGAATCACAGAATGGCGTGGGCTGGAAATGCCCACAAAGATCATCCAGTCCCAACCCCCTGCCTGGGCTGGTTGCCACCCACCAGATCAGGCTGCCCTGGACCCCATCCAACCTGGCCTTGAGCACCTCCAGAGATGGGGCATCCATAACTCCTTCCTTTCAGAAAGGAGTTTATTGTGGCGGGCATCCTGAAGAACAGGTTACACCCACTCTTCACAGAGAAAAGCAAAATATCTCTAAAATAATGCACAGCAGATCTAAGCAATGCCTACCTTCCCCTCCAGAAAAAGAAAAATAACTGAGTTTCATCTGAGTGTTCATACCCACTGTGCTTTGGGGAAACACAGCACCTCTGGCAGCACTGGGATGCTTGCCACACATCCTGTCCAGAATGGCCCTGATCCTGCCACAGGATCCTAACATCATCAGGTCCTCTCTGTAACCGTGCACCTTCCCTTCCAGAAGGCTGCTTTGAATAGGCACGCTAGCTTACAGCTGTAAATGTTCCACTGCTTGTTTAGACTGCCGCTGACCAGGAAGCATCTGCAATGATTTTGTATGGAGGAGGCTTGGCAGCAGTAAATTACCATCTGACCCGATGTTGTGGTTGCTTACTTTTTTCCTTCTTTTTTTTTTCTTGTTCCTCCAAGGAGATTTGGGATCCAGGACACGTTAAATATTATTTTGCTGACTTTAAATCGTTTTGCAATATTGTAGTCAACTCAAATGCCAGACTTATGCCTGTAAACTCTATTTTTAACCTTGACTTTGTCAGTGATGGATACTGTCATATCAAAGTATTTAAGGGTTTGTGGTAAAACTTCCTCAAACCAATTTTTGCTCAAATGAGAATAGTCTTACTGGAAGCCTATACAGATAGGAGCTATAAAAATTGAGTTTTAAATTGAATCAGGCTGCAGGAAGAAAACAATCCTTTTGTAACGCGGCCGCATAAAAGCAGGCTGTTTTTGGAACAGGAATGGGCTCTGTTAATTGCATGCACATCAAACCAGCTTAACTCTAACCCAATCCCAAAAGGATCCTGTGGTTCAAAGCTCCTGTTCTTCAGTACTTTTGCAAAATGGTGCTTTTTGGCTGTATTACTATAGCATAACAACCAGTTGTCAGCTGAGTTATTTGCCTTCTTAGTCCTTCAGAGAAGGATGCAAACCATGCTTTGAGCACCTTTGTGACACGGGCCTGGGAATTACAAAAAGGGAGGCTCACTCCAAGCAAGTGGCTGGCTGAGATTGCCTGTGGGCAAAGCCAACACTGGAGAACCAATGTGGCTCATGTTGCATGGCTGGTCAGCAGCAGGCAGGCTCAGAGCCAGCCACGTGGGACTGCGTGTATAAGCCATGCTGCAGATCCAGGAGCACCTGCTTTTAAATTGAGGCAATTTACTCTTTGTTTCTAGGCATACAGTGTAGTCTGCATGAAGTCATCAAGCTATCATCTTCTGAAACAAGGAAGAAAACTGCCTACCAAGTAAGGAGTCATGGAATGCTCTCATATCTTCAGTATGGCAAGCACTCAGTCCAGTAACTTCTCACAGGAGCTCAGGTCCGCTCTCCAGGAATCAGCTACCAGAAATATGATGCTACATGAAATGCCTGAGCTGTCACTGTAGGAGAGTAAAGATAACAACTGTGGTTTGTGCCGGCTGCAGTTTTAGACACGAGCTAGAAAACTGGAGAGTTGGATGTTATTCACCTCCAGGATATATTGCTGGGAAAGTTGTCTCTAGTGGTTTCTTTTTTTTTTTTTTTTTGTTTGCTTGTTGATTTATCTTTTGGCCCTTATAAAATACAAACTGTGGTATTAGAAAGTTGAGGAAGAACAGTTTTTACCTGAGAACCCAAAAGAACAATGTGAAATTTGATGGATACTCTTTGCCTTGCCTGAAAAATAGATCTTTTCAGGGTAGATCTAGATATCTACACAACAACAAAGAATGTAACTGAGTCTCTCATGATTACTACAAAGCTGGTAGAAGTGTGAGACGTAAAGATGAGAAACTGCATTTGAATGTCACATCAATTTATAACTTACTTAAAGTGCATAAGCCTGCCAGAATATCCTTGCTGGACAAAAGGATACAATGACTAGATCCTTATTGCTGACGTTATAAAATAAAAGGCCAAATAAATAAAAAGGTGCTGAGATCACGAGTAATAGCCTGAAATATCTCTGAAGAGCATGTTCATTTCCTCAGGTCTTTATTCAGACGGGCAGATGATGGGTTGAAGTCTGGTTCAGCTTTTCTTGGTGCTGATGGGACTGCAAATAGTCCATCTTGGTATCATACATAACTTCCCATTCCTCATAAGGTGTAGGCAGCTGTCAGTTTTGCATTGCCCTCTCTTCTGTTTTGGTTACATATACACTGCTGCTGAACAGCCAAGGGAGCGACCAGGAAGACAATGTCCTTCATACTTGGCTTACTTATGAGCAGGCTTCATATTGCATCCATTTCTACCTTCCAGCTTTCTAGATTGCTTCATAGACTTAGAAGATTTTCATGTGGAATGATGCACAGTCTAAAATACACTAGGTCTTGTCTTATCTGCTGGAAAGAGGCTCTAGTCCTCCAATGTACACGTTGTTTTAGAATGGGACTCTAGCTGAGAGTTTGTAGGACAGATATAAAGTCCACTTCCAGAGAAACAAGCCCATTAGAAGAAATAGAGCAATTGAAGGGCTTGCCCTGAAAAATCCCACGTGCTCAAGCAAAGAGTATGCACATCCAACTCAGTATGCCATAGCACACATTTGTGCTTGCAAACTGTGCTTACGCAAGAAAGTGCTTAAAACCTGGCCCAGGTCAAGTCTCAAGTGGAAGGAATTTACTGAAATGATCCATCTGGAGGTGTTCAGCCACCAGACTCTACTTCTGGGATATAAGTGTTCTTGGCTTTGGGCACAAATTCCCAGGCAAGCCTAATGGTGCACAGCTGCATCACACCCCCATGAGAAGTCTCATGTCTCACATCTGGATGCCAGTGTGTCAGATATACCACCTTGCAAGCTGGTGGTGGTAGGTACATCTTCCCGTGTTTTCCCTCACTCTTCAATGACCTCAGGGCTCTCTCTAATGATGCTATTCTTAAGCTACATATGACACAATAGTGGCATTTTCACATATTTACACAATGACGTGTCCTCTTTCTGACCAACAAGATCCCTTACACCAATCCTTTCTCCTGCTCACACAAGGTCATAGTTTTCTTCATTGGCTTTGGGTTCACCAAGTGGTGCTAAATCAGCTTTTGGGACCATTCACATGTCTGGTTTAGAGTCTGGATTCCCATCAGTAAAACTGGGTCACATCCTGCATGACAGCCATGTTTTATTTCTCATACCAGCACCAGATGCCTCATAAACTGGACAGTCTGTGTACATGCTGAACTTCCTCTTTTCTTTAACCTCACCACAATTCCATCAGCACTAAATGGGCTGAAGCATTCCTGTGAAGTGACCAATTAAACCACGTTAATTATTTAAAAATAAAAATAGACAGGGTGTATTTTTTTCCCTTTGTGTCCTCTGAACCAAGTGCCAGAAGGAATCTCCACCCCTCAGATGAAGATTTATTCTTTGAAAAAGCTTAAATTAGAAAAAAAAAAAAAAAGTGAATGACAAAAGTAAGCTCTTTTCTTTTTCTTTCCAACTAGTATTGCCTTTGATTACATTGGAAATCACTCTGTTGTTATAATTTTAGTTGGAGGTGATGATAGTCTGAGAGATAACATTTGTTTGCATGGTCTCTGATTGTAGAATGCAACGGTCTTTATTGTAAATCTCCCTTAGAATCCTGGTTTGAAATACTTTTATTTCTACAGGGATGGGAAAAGCAATCTACGGAGGCACGCCTTTAATTGCTCTTACTTAGCAAATAAGGGAGTTTGAGAAGGAGTTCTTTCTTTCTCTTGTTACACAAATTGCAAAAAATTCTGGTAAGGAAAGGGACCGGTGAACATTGCTGGGGGAACCAGCAATGCATTTGACAGGAATGGATATTCTCCTCTATAGGACAGTGTACTCATTAGAGCAAATACCTAGGAATACATGGAATCTGGGAATTCAGTCTTTATTCTCTAAATTCAGTGGTGTATTGCGTATCTTGTTACATTCTTTTGGGTCAGTTGAAGAGTGTCAGTAGAATCACATGGATCAATCTGGACGGTGGGTATATTCATTTCTAAACCTCTCAGAGAATGGGATTGTTTAGGCTGTGCAACCAGAGGGACCAAAGAAGCAGACATAAGCAGAGTGCTTGAAATAGCCAGTGGAAACATACAAAGATCAAAGAGCAGGAAACTGTTGACTAAATACCCTGTCGTAAGAAAATGTTTCTTTTCCAGTCTTCTTCACCCAAATGGTACCAGTGTCTTTGAGATCTTGAAGTATATGCTATTTATAAGGTATACTCTTCCATGATCTTACATCTCAGCCTTCCTGATATAAATTCACAGAAGTTTGGATCTGATACCGTAAAGCTGTATGCAAAATGCCTTGCGATATAGGCACCCAGGAAGATACATCTGAGCTGTAAGACTTTCAGATGATGAGTTCCAGCTTCCATGGGCCCAGACTGAAGGGAGATAAGATTCATGACTGAGCCTCAAAGGTTGTTCGGAACACAAGGAGTTGGACAGGGAACTGGCAAAACCCATGAGGTATAAACTAAACCTGTGCAATACGTAACACCCAGATGAGACTTCTTCATGGGTGTTCTGGGCCAGTTAGAAAATTCTAGATGTACTACATTTGTCTCGCAGCTACAAACACTCCTCTTGCTTTCCCTCGCCACCACAATAACTGAATAGAAGGAGGATACATTCTCTTTCCTCCCTGAGTAAGAGCCAATGGAAAACAAAAGAGCTCATTCAGCGCAGGAAGCATCAAGAGAAAGGAGCAAGTTGCAGACAACAGCAGCCTGTGTCAAACAGAACTGCTCCTGATGAGCAAATGCTGTAAGATTTACTGGAAGACATCAACTGCGTTTATGCACTCACATTCTCCCTGTACATTTTCTTTCCCTCATCTGGCCACAGAGATCTCATTCCATCATCTTTAATTAATTCCCTTTACTTTTCACCTCTCCCTGAGCTCGGTGCTGGGAATTTGCTACACCAGGCTCATTCTATTAGTCTATTTTTGTTATTCCCAAGCTCTCCCCATGTTAGTGTGGGATGTTCTCTAAGTTATGATGCTTACAGCCAATTGCTACTCTTTTATACAAGTCCCAGAGCTGTCTGCATTCACTGTGAATATGAGTGCTCAAGTTTTATGGGGAAGAGAAGACAAACTCTGGTTCATTTTTCTTTCTGTCCTTGTTGCAGGACAAATGGTTAGCTGCCTTCCTGTTAGCAGTATTCAGATAACCCTCAGAGAGTAGGTTTTCAGCACAGACAAGGGGGTGAAGATGAGAGTACATATGTAAAGCTCTCCAGATTCCTATTAGCAGAATTGTAAGACTAATTCTCTGTGGTCTTCCCCAAAAGCTTGGTTCTGAATATTTATTTTTCTTAAAAAAAAAAAAAAAGGAAAAAAAGGAAAAAAAAAATCATTATTAATTTGGCTCTTAATTTGCCAGTTCTGTTTCACAAATGTTGACCTGTTCCTTCATGAGTTCTTCAATAGTGTAGGCAGATTGAAATTTTACCCTCCCTGACCTACTTGGGAGTTGCAGTCTTGTTTCTATTTGTTTCTATTCCTGCTTCATCGTCAAGTTTACCAGAGGTCTTAGAGAATACTGCAAACTGGCCATGGATACAGAGGAATGCAGTGAATAAGCAATTGCCCCAACTATCTAAACAAGTTCCTGCATTGTCAACCTGTGCTTGGAGCTTATGGGTATCCCCCAAGTACCAGTGCTCACATGCGCTATTCTAGTTGAGTTGACCTGAAGACTCCTTTTTCAGTGAAAATTCATGGAAAAACACACTTCTGGATGCAGTCATAGGATAACGTAGAAGATGACTGCATGAGGACATGGTGTGATGTGACAAAATGTAAATTGGTTTGCATTCTTGAAGTTACCAGCTGGGTGAACATCTCACCATGGATGTATGTGCTTTTTGGTTAAGCTACATTTGCATAGCTTTCTTGGTCTTCTTTTGAACCAATATTCCTGAAACCTAGGATGCAGAAAAGGCTTTATCCCAAAGTACTAACATATGCTATGTGAAGATACACAGTATAGATGTTATTCCTTGGGAAAGCTGCAGCTGGAGTCTGTTAGAGCAACAGCATGAAGGTGCCTCATTAAATCATTGTTGTTCTGCAAATATTTTATCCTCCTGTAAAAGTTAGAGCTCTGATCAACAGTGTTGGGATGTGTGTGATACATGGTATTTTTACCTTCCTCAAAACAGGCAAAAGTGAGAGCTGATCAAATTTCTGACTGGCTTTCTTTGGTGAGACCGTTTGTATCTCTGTCAATCTAGCCAATCAATCTTCAGATTAACTTTGTTTACTCCATATTAATTAGTCTCTTCTCTTAGGTGTCCTTACTCTTACTACATTCTTCCAGGTCAGTTGAAGAGTGACAGGAGAACCACCAATCCAGATGGTGGGTATATTCATTTCTAAACCTCTCAGAGAGTGGGATTGTTTAGGCTGTGCATCCAAAAGGGACCAAAGAAGCAGATGTAAGTACAGCTCTTGAAATGGCCACATACAAAAGTCACAGATCAGGAAACTGTTGACTAAATACCTTGTCATAAGAAACCATTGCTCTTCCAACCTTTTTCCTCCACATTTCTTTGAAAGAAAACATCACTGTAAAATACAACAAATCAAGCCATTCAATGACAGCAGATTTCTCAGGTTGATAATGGAATCTCTGATCAAATCTAGATGTTTTCAGTTCAGAGAAGCTACTAGTAAAGAGAATATGTGTCTGTAAATGAATGTGACCAGGTCTCAGATTAAGAAAATGAAGTTTTGGGGTCTTACACTTCATTTATAGTTATCAACAGTTGAATCTTCACAGGGGTAATGGCTCCCTCCCCAGCTGATCTCTTTGCTATTTTAGTCAGCTGACTCTTTTCCAAGGAGGAGAGATTGTTTTTGTTTGTTTGTTCAGGGGAGGGAGGGAAGAGAGAGCAAAAAAACACAAAAATCCCAACTAAATGAACCAAAACCACTACAAAAGGCTTAGTTTATCCTGTGGTGGGACATGCAAAATTTCTGAAGTCTCAGAAAATTTCACAGGATGAGAAAACCATTATCTGCAGAGGTTTATTTGCAAAGAGATGTTCAAGAAGAAAAGGAATCTGAACTAGCTTTTTTTGAACAGATTACTTAACTCAAAATAACTCTGATGAGTCCATTTGTTCCCATGGTTATTAAAATACCGTCTTACAGGCAGTTTTTGTAACATTTAAGTCATCAAGTTCAGTTCCAAAGTGAATTAAGATAAATCAGATGGAAGCCATATTTGTTCCAAATGAGATAGGCTGTCTGATGGTTCAGTGTAGTTTAACAATGAGCTTTAAATTCACTGCCCTGGTAAATTAAGATAAAC
Source organism: Lagopus leucura (assembly GCF_019238085.1). Lineage (NCBI taxonomy): Eukaryota > Metazoa > Chordata > Aves > Galliformes > Phasianidae > Lagopus > Lagopus leucura. Next base: position 14,019,434 of record NW_024962273.1, on the reverse strand, counting down.
CAAGCTGCATGTTCCTGTGTAGGCAAAACTGTTCCAGGAGCTTTTGACAGTCTACTAAAGTTCATCCACATGCAATATCATTTCCTGCTTGCTTACACCCTGCAAGGAATGTAGTCTGAAGCCAGCACTAGTAAATTATCAAGTAGTTGGCAAGATCATGTCAGATTCTTGTTTGCAGCCATTGTTCTCCTTTGAGGGTAGATGGTGGCAACCCTTTTTGTATTTATTTCCTTTTTCTGATGATTTCTTGCTGGTTTTCTGGCATGCTGTACAATTTGATGACAGACTGCATTACCTTTATTCACATTTTCTTAGGGATATAAATAGATAGATAGATAATGCTGGCTTTATTTAGACTATCTGCAGAACATGAGTCCTTATAGCTCAATAGCATGGAGCCATGGTCGTCAACCAAAGTATTGTGTTCAGGAAGAACTTGAGCATCTGGGATTGGGAAAGGAAATTTTGAAAATGAAATACATCCTACAGCTGTGGGATACAAACCATTCTCACTAGTAAAAGTCTCCATAAACTATGGCTTTTGCATTTGAGGCTTCTTGCAATTATCTCAGAACATCTGCCACTGGTCAGCATGGTCAGACAGACTAGGCCTTAGGATCAAGAGCTTTTTGGTGTGGATGTGAGTTTCCTTTCAGTGCAAGCAGCATAATCAAGTGCATTAACATTCAATGTGTCACATATTGGAGGTACAGTCCATTCGCAAAAGCACAGTTGAACTTAAATGGTTCCCTACAGGTCTGTCTCCCACTATCAAGTCCAAAGGCAATCAGCTTAGTGCTCTGGCTTGCTAGCATAGAAGAATGTACATCACATTTGTTCTCACAGCCTCTTCTTTAAGTTGTTCCAGCACATTTCTGCTCCCCACAACTCCTCTCCCCTTCTTGAAAAGCAGATGGCTTTGTCAGATAGTAGCTCTTCTGAACCCACAGTATCAAATCGAAGTTATGTTTAACAGAAATTTGGTACCTGTCTGTATTAGCAGGCTCTGGATAAAGACATGCCTTCCATGTCTTGGTTTCTAATAGTCTTCCAATTCTCATCACATTTCAGTTTTTCCTGGGTACAATGAACTTACTGATGACAGGGTAGAACTCAGGGTCAAAAAATTGGTCTGTTATTGGGATGGTATATGAAACATCCAGGAAAAATGCTGATATCTTTCAGAATTCAGACCTTTGTGTCCTAACCAGACAGTGGTCACAGAATGGACACACAACCTCACCTTCAGCTGTAGAAGGAGAAATATCACATCAGCTGATCCCAGTTGGAGCACTGAGTGCTTTTTTCTTCCTTAAGAATTTTACACTCATGATTTAGGCAGGATTAAACAACAAGGAGATTGCTCTGTAGTAAAGAAGAAAGCTCTTAGATGGAATTGCCTAGCTTGCAAAACTGTATCAGATAATGGAGGAATGGAATTAAAAAAGAGTTCTGTTTCAAAATACAGAACAAAGAGAAGAAATTCTCCTTCTCTGCCTGAGCCTGCAGAGTGTTGCACTGTTTAGACTGTTGATCCCTTGGCTATCAGAGTTAATTCCAGGCATCACAACTACAGCTGAGAAAAAATTCCAAATCTTCATCCTTTGGGAAATTCTGACATTTTAATATTTGCTTTAAGTTCCAAAACAAGTGGTCAAAGAAAAAGGAAAAAAAAAAAAAAAACTTAATTCCTTTTCTGCATAAAATGGCAAAAGCTTTCTTCTTATTATTATTTGTAAATGTCAAAACACCTTGTTTTGACATTCAAAATGTAAACAGTGAAAGCGATTAATCCCTGAGACAGCCCCCTGATGATCTCTTCCTCTGAGGTAATCACAAGACTCAAATTCACTCTTCAACAATGCTTTCATTGCCTTCTGGGAGTTGTGGTCCAAGCCTTTGCTTTCTTTCTTGGGCCAGTAACCAGACTGACTACACCTCCCATTAAGCTACCCAAACCAGAGTTGCATCATGCTCTGAAACAAAAGAAAAAAAATAGTATTTGCTTGCCTTGTGGAATATGTAGTTTTCTAGGAAATCTGCACCCCTTAAGAGAGAGCATGGGCACCTGATCCTCTGCATTGTACCGTAAAGAAATATATGGTAAAGAAATGTGGATTTCTGTGTTGTTGCACAGATTTAGAGAAAAATCACAATGATATTATGCAAAGGAAGAATATCTGCTTGGTCAAGCAAAGGATCATGCATTTGTACTGGAGCTGAATAAACTCAAATCCATTTCAGTGTGATTTCCCCCCTACCTTTAAAATGGCCTTCTTCCACAGGAATTTTTCATGCTTGTGTCGAAGTGGAAAACCCTAGATAAGCTTTCACTGTCTCATTTCAGAGATCATGATAGTAAATACAAGGCTACTGTTTAGCTGCTTCTGGTCATTCACAGCCTAAGTTGGGGGAAAAAAAAAAAAAAGAAAAGAAAAAGAAGGAGAAAAAGAAGCAGAAAAGATTTGTTGAGTTCATTCCTTGAGTAAACACTTAAACACTGTGATTTAGATAATACATTTACTCAGTGACTTGAAACACTCCACAAAAAGAAAATGTAGATGTGTCCCTGGGGACATAGTTTGGTGGGGATGCATTGATGGATGAACTTAGTGAATTTGGAGGTCTTTTCAAGCCTTGATGATTCTGTGAGTCTGTGAGTGGGTATGGTGATGATGGATTGAAGGTTGGGCTTCATGATCTTGGAGTTCTTTTCCAACCTTAATGACTCTGTGATTCCATGAAATTTCTTTCCATAAATCAGAATCTCTTGAAGTTACATGCATATCTATCTGATTGTAGCTTTTGTCGTATTGATAATACTATCTCTTCTGGGTCTTCATTCTCACCCAGGAACCTCAAAGCAGTTTATAAAAGGCAGAGAAACCAAGGTCTGAGTGACTTATCCAAGGCTCCATCTCTACCCACAGACAGAAACTTCATCCTCAAAATGTGCCAACATCAAAGTGGCTGAGCACAAAATGTAGTAGGTTGGTGAGGGAAGCAGATCCCTTGAGCAGGGATAGATTCATATGCGCAATCCATCAGTTGTGTCACTAGCAAATGACTTCAGGCAGCCATTAAAAAGGAATGAATTGAACTTGTAACTTGGAGCTGGCCCTTTTCTTAGTCAGGACAGTGCAAATGGGAAGTGGGAGCATCACACTTGTTCACATTGTCTCTCTGGAAGAGGAAGAAGGCTTCCCCTCTTCCCCAAGCAGTGCCTACAGACTTCTCCAGGCTGACCTGCAGCAGGATGACAGGCCACCAGAGGCCTCAAACACCAATGGCTCTGAGCTGTCTGCCAGCAGAACTAATGGCCCAGGCCTTGCTGGCGAGGGAGCAGAGAGTAGTAAATGTCCCAGAGATGCTGCTGAGTTGCTCCGTTTCCTGCACGCAAGCTGCACATTGTAAAAACTGAGGCTCAGATTCTTTTTCCTGTTTGCACTGGAGCAGACCACAGAAATTGCACAATCCGCCAGACCAGACCCAAGGTGAATCGTGAGACGATGGATTCCAAGGCAATATTTCACACTTGCTGAAAAAGTGATACAGCCCATGGGAGGGGACTGTAATTAAGGAGAGCAGTGGCAGCCCACAAACAAAGTAGTTCCATAAGCAGTGGAAGAAATGAAAGTTCATTTCCAAGGGCTCTCACTTGCATGGATTCTCCAGTGCTCAATAAAAGGTGTGATCCCGAAGCAAGAGAGTCTCTCTCCTTTCTCCACTTGCTTATTTTGATGAAATATGATAGGCACAATATTTTATGCATTCCCCCCCTCCATGATAGGTTACAGAGCTGTTAGCTAGAGATTGTATGGGCTGACACATAAACAACATGATCACATTAAACTCAGTTTCCTGGGGAAACCACTCTAATGTTTTGCTTTGGCGGAGGCATCTGCAGGAGTGGTAGGGAGGAGAGTAGCAACTTGCACATAGTAAGGAATCAAAGACAAAACGGTGTTACCTTTTCTGTGATTAGATGCTTTCTGGAAGACCATATATTCAGTGTAGTGGAAATGCTGAGTCATGGCTTGAAGCAGTGATTGAGCACCTGGTGGGAAGGCAGGGCCAACCCAGGGGAGCTCAGGTGCATGAAGTGCATTGAGTGATCAGAAGGGGTTGATCCAGGATCCATCCCTTCCCAGACCTCATTTAAGGGTTGGCAGTGGAGAGGAAGGGATCTCACTGGAGATCTCTGGATGTTTGAGGCCTTCTGAAGGTAAGCAGTTTATTTCCTTTGTTTCTGTGTCTATGGCTGCTGCATTTGAACACATTCTCACTTGCTGCAGCCTAGGACTTTGCTACCCTGCTAGATAGGAACTAGTTTATAAGCCTCAGAACAGGACATGCGTTGTTGTGGATCATGGTTTTTTGGACATCTTTATTGAAGCATAAAGTGTGCAGCAAGATCAAGTTGGAAATGAACACATATGGGTGGAAACAGGACTGGTCTAGCATTATGCTGGATATTTGTTTTAGGAGTCTTTTGTACCATTCTAGCTCTGAATGGATGGAATTCATAAAACACAGATAGTGGTTGACAGTGGTTTGAATGCAGTTGAAGTTCTAGACAAAAAGTTTTCTGTTGTCATCCTTGCATGCATAAAGAGCAGCTAGTGCCATATGTTTCATTCTGAAAAACAGTTTTGGCAATAAAAACATCTGAAGTGACTCCTTTCCCCCAGAAAGCAAGAGTAGACTAAAGCAAGGTTTCTTCAAGAAACTGATGGGGGGGGGAAGAGTCAATCTTATACCAGATTGCTGAAAACTGGGGGATAAAACAACTACCATAGATATCAACAGGTCGACCATTTAAAAATAAAAATGAAAGGATCATGTATGACCAACACAAGAAGCAGTGTTTCCAGTAACAAACTGAAACCTGGAAGGTTCTCTGACAGAGTCAATGAAAACTGTTTCTGTACTTGAAGAGGATGATTGACACTAATACCTCGCACAGCCTCTCCTCTTAAAGGAGAAACCTTTTTGCTAACTAATTCATCACGTATGGCAGATACAATCATAGTCTCTTCCTCACAAAAAGGACAAATTTCTTTGTCTTTAGGTGTCTATGAAGTCTCTAAATCTTTTTTGCACTGAATATTTGCTTTCAAGGGTGCTTTGCTAGAAATAAGTAACAATTTTGTAATAACCAAGCAAATACCCTGGCTCCACATCTCCCTTCCAAGATTCAGTGTGAACGTAAACCAGATGTGATTCCAACAAAGAGGCATCCTCTGATGTACCAGATGGGACTCCTTCATCACTTTCCTATTGACTAAATATAGTTGGAGGGAAACAATAGTGCCAACACAGAGCACTGACATTGAGTGATATGAGGAAGGATTCTTTCCTTCATTCCAGAAGCTAGTAACAGATCTCCACATTGGCAAGAAGTAGGAAAACTAAGAGTGTACTTCCTCTTTTTTGCCCTATGTAATTCTTCCCCCTGGTTGGCAATTATATTGTGCAAAGTATTTCCTAGCTTTGTGTTTTTTTGTTTTTTTGTTTTTTTTTATAGTAATTTTCATCCCTGTTTCAGTGTTAACTGCTATTGTCAGTCATTGCTACTGTTGTGCTATAGACAACAGTAGAAACAGGAATTTTAAAAATAGAGGAGGAAACTTAACAACTGCAAAAAAATCCCTACCCTAGAGAGCCATTGTTTACCCTTCTTCATGTATGCTAGCAATAATTATACTAAAATCTGGTTAGGAGAAGAGGTCCATTCTACATTAGCAAAGAAAATGTAATTTTTTTTCCCCTCCTAAACGGAATACGAAGACTTTTTCATTAAATGTGGCTTTCTGGTTTAAAAAACAAAACAGAAAGCTTACCCATCAAAATTCCTATTTGAAAAAAATCCTTTTCCATCCAGAAATTCAAGCAGCTGAATACAAACAACGGATGTCTTCCTTAGAAAGGGGGGGGAAAAGTCCAAGATGACCTTAAATTTCTCTCTATTATTATTGAGGGCTGTTGGTTGAGAGACACCCCACAGACATACCGTGTACTGCAACTTCCTGCATGTGTCATCCAAAGCAGGAACACCAGGCTCATCTCTAGTCTACCCTTGCTGATGAAATTACAGGTTTATTGTGTGCGTATACCAGCCTTGGTGAGCATGTGCCCAGAAATAACAGCAAAGCAGTGGGAGGTCTGTGGCTGAGGGGAATGATACAGCATTCAAATAGTGACAGCAGCCTCACAGACTCAAATCAGTATTTGCGTACCTCCTCAGGCTAATGCAGATCTTTGCCATTGGGTTGGCCGAATGCTTCTCAGCAGTTCAAACAGAACTTCCAGACGTGGGTTATTCTCATTTCAGAGGCAAACTTCACCATCTTGTAAGTCACAAGACAGAATTTATCGTTGCTTGAATGCAAGTGAAATCTTTACCCAGCACAACAACCTCTCCTCTAAACTTTAAATGGCTGCCACAGCACCAGAGCAATTAGGTTCTACTTTGGGTAGAATGATTCATGCTTCAATAAATTCAATTTCAACAAGACATAATTATGGTGAGTCACATAATCACAGATTAATCACAGCACCTCCCATTTAGCCATCAAAACAGTGGAGGATTCCGGATGGGATGCATGCAGTGCTGCTTTTGCTTCACTTGATTCCATTTCTGCTACATAGGTTGATCTTGCACAAGTTGAAGAAGGCTTTAGGGGTTGATAGCACAGGTGTCAGATAGCATGGGAAGATAGCTATTGTTTTCCATTTGGTGAATGAACCTGAAAGATAATGAATGTTGCTGTGAGTTCAGCAAGAACACGAGTCTCCTATTTGCTGCTGAGCGACCCTTGACATGATGCATTGTTAGTAGGGATTGAAGAAACTCAGTGCCGTCTATAATTGAGCCCAAATGACTATACAAAGGGGATCTCACTCTGTGAATTCTTCTTTGACTTGGTTCATCAGAGCTGTAGGGGATGGGGAAACCTCTTCATATCAACTTCTTAGTATCCAGTTCCTATCTGATTTTACTCAAATCTTGAAAGCATAATATGCTTTCCCTCTAGTAAGTGCTGTCCCTGATCATCTCTGGCTATGCTGGCTTCTGTCTCAGTTGAGATATGGTGCTGTCTCCTTCTCTCTCCATACTCCACTTTTTACTGTCAGTGAATCTGGAGACTGCAGTAGAATAATGTATTTGAGCTTGTGCTCAGCTTGTCTCATTTGAACATCACTCTTAGCCTCACGTACACTTGCCACAAACCAATGAGGGTGAAATTCCTTCTTTGTGATCAGACAATTTGTGGCTGCCCTTTACCAGACCTCGGGTAGGAATGTATGCAGTGGTTTTTTCCAAATACTGTAACCCAATTTATTCTGTGTGATCAGCTCAGCTTGAATTGCAGTTGGATCATTTTATGGAATTGTTTTGCTTTCAAAGCTTTCATTCTTCAAAGTGGTCAGAAAGGGGTTTATTTTCTTTTCCGTTTTATTGCATTTATTTTTAAGGTGAGAAAGGTGGTGGGGGAGCAGGACAGGGGGGTGTGTTTTTCAATAAGAGTGAGAAGGAAGATTGTTTTTTGACATCTTGTTTTATTACTGTCACTGAGTATAAAATTTGACAAGCTGATGTTTACTTCCCTGTACATCTTGAGAGTTTTCCTTAAAATTCAGTTTTGGTTTTAAAAGTTGGCCAAAGAATCTGTGGAGCAAGTGGGGTGTTGATGGAGATGCTGGTAAATGAACATTGTCAGCAAATTAATACGACGTTTTAAAGGAAAAGCTTTCAAGTGCAATTACAAGATTTCTTTAATCTTCCCTCTCTCATCCTCCTCTTCTCTTTCTTTCCCTTAAAACAAATCTTTTTTTTTTTTTTTTTCTTCCCTAGAGAAGGTTAGCTTTTTTTTTTTTTTCCTCTGGACACCAAAGGAAGATAAACACTAGAGCATACAAATTCTGGAGAATTAATGTTCTGACAATCAGCAGGTGAAGATGAATTGACAGAGGTTGTGTGCAGAGGAGTAGTGAAGGAACACCAGGTGATGCATATATACAACATTAGTAAGTGCATCTCTGAAAGTTGGTGGTGAATAAAATGGCACAGCCATGTGAAGGGAACAAGATGTGAATGGGGGTCTGCGTAGGCATGGTCAGCCCATTGACCATTCAGCAGGTAGAGCCCCATCTCAGCATGTATAATCTGCATCTTTCAGCAGTTTGCCCAGACTCCCTGGTGGGAGTTTCAGTGGTCTGTGGGGCGGTAACAATCGGAGGTGATGTTGAGTACATCCATACTGGGAATTTCTGAACTGGATGGGAAGAAACCAGAGGAAGTTTCCAACTGACTGTTTATATGATCTAGCCAGGAAGCACAGGGTGGAGTTTTGAGTGGAGGATGTTGCTCAGGACAACTGTAAGCCCAAAAAGCCACATTTATTCCATGGCTAAAGCCTGTATCCACAGTCCCAGGAGATTATATTACTCACAGAAAAGCTTATTAAAATCTCCCATGCATCGTAAGATATGCCACCCAATGGGAAGTGGTGATTCTGTCTCAGTGGCATCTAAGTTGTAGAGATGTCCAGATATGATTGCGTGCTCCTAGCAGGGCCTTCTAATTTCCTAGCTTTTAGATGCTACACCAACAGACGTGGAGGGAGAAGTTGACTTTACAGATGTGGCCTCAGTAACTCCATGATCAGTCTTTTCTCCAAGTTAAGCCTGACCCCAAATTAATGCTAAGGTAGTTTTGGAAGCACTGTGCAGCTAAGAGGTCTGATGGCCCTTGAAAGACAGGATGTTTATTTTAAACTAGAGTCGAGATGTCATCCCAGCTAAGCTGCATGAATTCATTGTAAATGATACCATGTGCTTCTTGAGCCCTCTATTGCATTCATTTTATGGATAATTCCCCATGATTTCTTCCCAAGTAATTCCCTGGAATTGCTGCACTCTACAAACCCATTGCATTCTATCTTCAAGACAGCTACTACCTAGCAGGGATAAAGGCAGTGACACAAAGAACCCACTCCTCAATCTGTCTATGGTGTCAGTTCTCCCATTGTTTTGGTTCAGTTTTGTCGGATGGGACTTTTAGCCCGTAAAACATTTTGGGCCTACTTCCAAGTCATGGGTCCTTAAGAAAAGAAGCAATTCTCAAAACCCTTGGAAGTTTGAGGAGGGTGGTATACAATCACTGAGCCAACTCCATGGTCCAGTATCAAAAACAAGAGCAGACCTGGAAAAATATTACAAAACTCTTCCACTGGCACCAGTGGGTCAGTGTCATTACAGGCAGTGGTGTTGTTCTCAGATAGTATTTCATTGGCTTCCTTCTCTTTTTTCCTCTCCCTCTTTTAAAGCCCTTTTTTTTTTTTTTTCCCCTTGTATTGCACAGTAGGGTTATATCCCTGGAGATTCACAGTGATGAGGAGGAGTAGGCAGAGATCAAAAGCACTTCTAGCTTTGAAAAGATTATTCCTGGCCTAATACCAAGTATGGCAAGCTCCAATCCATCCATCTTGTTCAAACAGTGTTTCAAAACTGGTCACCCAACCCTCCTGGATACTGCTTCCCTTTCAACTTTATACAACACACATAATTCTTTGATTTTTTACCTTTTAAAGCATGGCACTGAATTCTTTACTAGCACAACTGACTGCTCTTATTTTTCAAATTTGAGGCTGCAGGCTTCTTTGGTGTTTTCAGTCCTTCTCGGCCTCTTTCAGGGCCAAAATCTCTCAGTGGCTTCTCAAACTAACTGCACTGATTTTTTTATTTATTTTTTTTTTAATTTTTTTTTTTTTAACCTTGGCTCATTGACCTTTCTAGAGAAATAAAGCTAAAAACGTTCCATGTATTACTTTGGAAGTGTGCTTCTCCAGCAATCTAAAGTACTAAAACAAAAACAAAAGAGCTGGTGCTAATTGCGAGAAGTTCGCAAAAAAAAAAAAAGGATGCAGCCTATTGAGAGGAATGCCAAGACCTACACTGTGTGGATAACTTAATTTTAAGAGCTGAGTGGGGGTAGCAGTGTCAATAGCAGGCAAGGGTTGAGTGCATTTCTTGTGTATATAGAATGTTCTGTAGTTCCAGACGACTTTGACAAGATGTATATCATACAGGAAGGGATCAGCAGGCTTCATCTTGTCCATCTCTGAATCATAGTTCAGACAGTCACGAAAGGAATTGGATGTTCAGGCGTCTGCTCTAAGCTATCAGAGTTTCAAAAATCTCAAATTGTTTTCCTTTTTTATTAAAGCGTTCTTAGTTCAAAACTTCCTGAGGTAACAAGCGCTTAGCAGCCTACCCACTCATTCATGACTGTTAATGCTAGTTAAGGAAAATTGTTTTGGTTAGTTTTATCTGTGTATTATGGTGATAAACAAGTGCAAGTGGAAGACCTGTCTCAGTGTCACGTCTGGTGGATAAAACAGTAAAACACATCCTGCAAGTTATTCCAGGGTGACGGGTCACAGGCCATGCACTGGTATGTTTGGAAAATGGATGATTATCCAAGCTTATGGAAAGTGGCCAGAAAAAACAAAATTGCTGAAGAAAACAACTCCTTGCTAAAATTCAAAATGTTCTGAATGGTTGAGGAAGGAACAACATTTTTTTTTTTTTTTTTTTTAAACTAGTTTAAGTTTAACTAGTCATTTTATTTTTCCTGTATGCCTTGGAAAGTAAGTAGATAATGAATAATGCCTTGTGGGTTTTAGGGATGAGATGTGAGCATCAGGAACGTTCAGTGAATGTAAAAAGTTTTCAGTGGTGAAGTTACGTGTATTTAAAATGTGACTTATCCAAAGAGAGCAGCATGTTTGGAAAGAGAGGCATCTGCAGAAGGCAAGAAAGCACGGGTAAAGCTCACATGATACTGCAAGAGTAATGAGAAGGCCATTCATTTTCTACAGATTTTCCTACAGGAGATGAATTCAAGATTGTCAGCATATGTAGCCAGAAGATCTTGCTACAAGAAGAAGATAGCCAGATGAATATGGTTTGAATAGATGCCACTGAAATAGACAGTTATTTGCTCTTGGTTTTAATCTGCCCAGTACACACTCATGTACAAAAAAAGGAAAAATGAACAGAACAAAAAGTAATTTCTGATAGATTGGCCTTAATACCAGCAGATGACGATACCATTAACTACTGTCATTAAAGCCTCAGTTTGCATCAAGCAATAACTGCAATCCTGTATATCAGAGCCCTGCTAAGACTCTTTGAGCAGAACCAGCTGAGTTATTTTCACTTCAGACTTTCACCTGGCAGGAAGACCAAAAAGAAACAAGCGTTAGCCATGCTAGATCATTTTATAAATTGTATTGTAGTCTGTTTATCTATCAGTAAGTCAATCAATACCCAGGCAGTTAGACTTTCAATAAATTCCTTTCAAGGAATTTTTTCCAACAGGATTAACGACAATCAGAATGCAAAGGTCAATATAACTTGTTCAGAAGGTTACAGCACTAGTGTGAAATTGGAACATCTCACATAGCCCTGGTCAGCACCAGACTGTTCTTAGTTATAAATTCTCTGAAACTGGGCCGGGTCATCAGGGTTATTTAATTTGACTGCCTATGTACTTCATTAATACAAGATGCAGGTGTGTATTTGTTTGTTTGTTTTCTTACAGTTGCCATCTAGTACAACCCATTAACATGGCCCAGTGAAAGTGTGCTTTCTAGACAGGTGCTTGGGTCATTCTGGAGAAGACAAAGCATGAGAGAGAGTTCATTGCTTCTGAAGGCAGATAACTCCAAAATTGCTGACTCTCTTCCCTTCCCCCTTGCAGTTAAATAACACGTCAACTTTTAATTCAACTCCAAGCTACTGATTCTTGTTCTGCATTTTTCTGCTGAATTAAAGACTTCATTAGCAACTGCGATTTTTTTTTTTTCTTTGGGAAGGTAATTATAGAGTAATCAACCCAGCTCTCATCTCCCTAGTTGCCTTCATGATTAGTTAAACAGATTGATTTCTTTTACTCTCCCACGGTGAGGGGATTTCTCCAGACCCAAAATAATCATGTGGTTTCATTCTGCAAAGTCTTGTGTTTTGTGTCCTCAGCTGCGAATTCAGAACTGGACACAACAAACTGGCATCAGTATATACTATTTGAAGGGGTGATATCATCTGTTACCATATTACTACTTTTTTTCATCATAACTTATGCCCTCAGCAGCCCTGTTTAGTTCATTTTCCTAACCAGAGTGAACAGCCTTTTTGCTAAATTGTATTTCAAGCTAAGACATTTGTACTGGTGGACAGCCTTGCTGTAGGCATGATGTACTTACTGCCTTTCCCTTAGGCAGGAACTTTTACTGTTTTTTTTTTTTTTAATTTTTTTTTTCCTTAATTTACTTAGTGATTTTTTTTTTTTTAACTATAAATCGCTGTTCTATTAATGCTGGTGTCACCCTTCATCAGCAAGAATTTTACAGCTATTACCCAATCAGTAATAAAAGTACACATCTACGATGAACCTAGATAGCCTAGAGCAGCAGTACTAAAAATAGTCACTCACTCTTTTCCCCAGATTGAAATTTTGAGATCTGTCAGTCAGTTTTTCATTAATCCCTGCAGTCTATATCGTTCAGTGCTCACTTGTTTTAAATCAAAATATGGAACTCTAACAATTCAGTAAAACTAATGGCAATAATCCAAGCATATAACATTTCTAATGAGCTCTCTAATGAGCTGTGTTTAATTAATGCTGCTAATGCTGCTAGATTTTGATTGCTGTTTTCAAAAAGTAGTACTTAAAAGTTCTGCCAAGATTTTAGGAGATACCTGTATACTTACTGGGGTCTATTTGCTGAGATGGGAAGTCTTTTGCATCAATACCTGTGGTTTTGGAGAGTCCACTCTCTACCCTCTGTGGATGTTCCTTGTTCTCAGTTGTGTCATGATGTTCTAATAGAAGATGTGGGACAGCAGTGAAGAGGCCAAGTAGGTGGCAACAGCAATGTTTTTTTGTTGACTTGTCTCATGCCTTAGCATGAGCCTTAAACAGAAAGTTACCCTACAAAATGATACCCTGTTTGTTTGATGATACTGTCATCCACAAAGTGGTTTACTTTTTTGATGCTTCTTTTACAGTTCTTTAATCGAGCGACTTTGCATACCACTTTTTTGGTATCAAGTTAGTGGGTTAACATGTTTCTGAGGGCAACCAGAAAGTTTGAAGCAGGTTCTGTTTGTTCATCAAAACTGGGTTCCAATGAAGAGAGCCATCAGGACAGTGCCCAGGCCTGAAAAGATGATGCAATATTCAAATTGATGAGATGTTACCACGTTTCCATTTTGATGAAATGTCCACTGTTTAAAAAAAGAACAGTGAAACAAATGTTGGTAATAGCATTAGAAGGCTCTCAGACATTTGCTGTTTAAGATTAAAATGTCATTATAATTAAAATCTGACAGTGGTAGAATGTGAACGTGACTAAAATATTTGTGGGAAATGATTTAGAAAAAAAAAAGAGCAAACTGCCTTTTGGATTAATGAGTTTGTAAAGTGTCTGTAGTGCTTGAGGAATGAGGACAGTTCAATTTACAAGGTTAAAAACAGAAGGGGGGGGGAAAAAGGAGAATCCAGATTTCTTGCGGTATCTTATTCCTCTTCAATTTTTAGACCTGGATATAATGTAATCCGTATCAGCTCAAGAAAATCTGTTCCTTAGGAATTTAATAACAAGAAGATCTGAAACTCCCTCTGGTAGCAAAAGGGAAGACAAAGGCCTCTGCAGATTTGTCATAGTGGTAAGAGATCTCTGCTAAAATAACTCATTCATGTTGTGGGAGTGAAGTTGATGTTGATCAACACTCATTATTCAAACTGTTGAAAGGCCCCAAAGTGAAACAAGACTTTTGGGAGAGTACAACTAGTAATGGCCTCTGGGAAACGATGAGAAAGAGTGTTTTGATTGTCAAGACAGCCAGCCCCACAGAGAGTGGCAGGTGAGCGTTTAAAGCTTACAGCGTAGACAAAAGGAGGCACAAGCAGAGCACCGTTCTCAGCTCAGAAATGTGGAAGGCAGCTGTATGTGACCCAAGAACAAATGCTGATGCTGCAAGAATCCCTCCTGTATGTAGCAGAGCTCTTCCCTTGCTGCTGTGGTAGCTACTTGTCTCTGCTTCTTGTGCCATTCTCTATGGATAGACCATCAGCTTCAGAGGAGAGGCTGCCATGCAACTAAAGAAGGGCTCTAAGAAAGAAAGGGACAGACTCTTTAGCAGGATCTGTTGTGATAGGACAAGGGGAAATGGTTTAAAACTAAAAGAGGGGAGATTTAGAATGGATATAAGAAAGAAGGGTGTGTGTGGTGTGTGTGTGGGTGTTTTTTTTTTCTTTACAATAAGGGTGGTGAGGCACTAGTGCAGGCTACCTAGGGGTGGATGCCCCATCCTTGGAGACACGGTTGGGCTGAAGGGGCTCCGAGCACTTCACTGAGCTGTAGGTGTCTCTGTTCATTGCAGGGAAGTTGGCCTAGGTGACCTTTAAAGGTTCTTTCCAACTTGATTCTGTGAACTACAGTCTGTTGTGAGAATGCAAGAATTACTGCTGTATGGAAGGTGCAAAGTGTGACTGCTTTGCTCCATTGTGCTCTGTGGAAACAAAGAGCAGCCTTCTTCCAGTTAGTACCTGTGGTGGTTTAAGTGCTTACTGAAGGCCAATGGAGCAGACTTCCCCTAAGTGCCTTACCATCTGTTCAGTGCTTTTGACAATGTGTTTATGTTGTCAGTCACAAAGGAGAAAAAAAATCAAAGTGCTTCATATTTTTTGTTAGTATGTTGAGATGACATTAATCATACAGTCCAGGAACCTCTACTCATAAGTGAATGCATGCATTAAATGCTACAGCTGTTAATGGACCCTGTTTCTGATCATGGCTGTCATAAGTGATAACAGGCCTGAGACCAATTAAACTACTTTTCACATTTTTCTTAAGGCAAAGGAGAGCTGGGGAAGGATCCTGGCTCCAGGAGCAGTGCTGAGGTGAAGGGCTGAAAGGCTTAGTGCTGTGGTAAAATGATCTCTCCATGCTTGGTTGCTCCCTTGCTCTCTCATGGTTCCTTTTGAACCGTGTTGCCAGTGGGAAAGAGAAGATGCATATGAAGAAGCTTAATAACATGGTCACTTTGCATTTGTAAGACCCTCGTATATAGCGAGCAGTAACGAAAGGCAGACCACTTTTGAATCAACAAGCATTTGATATTTGTGTATTTATATGATTAGTGTGGACTATATTTGGAGCTTGAAAGCCAAGCCCTTTGTTATGTGTCACAGTGCCGCTCTTCAAAATATATACATATACTCAGGCAGCTCTTTACAGGGTCCCGTCTTGCAGAACTCAAAGCAAAAGCAAATTGCGAAAATATCCAGCTCAGGTTGGATGTGAGGAAAGACTTTTCTGAAAGAATGGTTGGGCACTGGAATGGGCAGTCCAGGGAAGTTAGACTTACCATCCCTGGATCTGTCCATGAAATGTGGAGATGTGGCACTGATGGACATGGTTAGTGGGCAGCATTGGTGGTAAATGGGTGGTTGGACTGGATGATCCTAGCAATCTTTTCCAACCTTGATGATTCTATGATTCTATTGGCAGCTCTGTGGATTCAAGCACTTCTTTACAGCCTCCTCTCCTGCCCTCTCCCAAATTACAGATTGTGTCTGCCAAGCAAATCCCGAGTTGAGATGGTAGCTCATTTTCTTGTATGAGGAATGCTGAATTTTTCAGCAAGCTGTGAAAGCCAAAGCCCTCGCCAACTTTCCTTTAGGCTTTTCAGACCCAGTGTTTGCATTTGCTTTCTGTTTCAAGTAGGGAAAGATGTGGCAGCCTAGCTAGGATCTCAGTCCCTTTGAAAGTCCTGCAGCAAAGCAAGGTTATTAAGAAAACACAGGAAAATATTGGGAATCACTTGCTAATATCTAAATCTGTGACTGCATGCCTTACATGTATTTTCAAACTATGACAGCAATATTAACCAAACTTTTTAAATGTATAAAAACCAAGAAAGCCAGAGAGTATCAAACACCCCTCTTCCCTTATGTTCAAAGATCAGGTTTAAAAAAAAAAAAAACCTCCTGTTATTTTTATGTAAGACATATTGTAGGCTTATTCTTATTTTGCCTTCCAGGTTTTGAACCCAAGTTCGTTTGAAACCAAGTTTTGAACCCAACCACTGTTCCTCTTGTGAAGGTTTTACCCCCAGAGGTCTTCAAAATCTATTGCACATTTGAAGAGTCTATTTAACCTTTACTGACATTTAAAAGAAAACAGAAAGCAAGCTCCTGCCAGCTGAAAAGTGAGTTAAAGGAACCAGTCCAGTTTCTGTCCAACTGCATGAAGAAAGGATAGTCAAATTCCTTCCATTTTACACATAGTTAGTCATGAAATTGTACAAGAGGAATAAAGAAAAGACAATAAAATAGCCTTATTGTAACAGCTGAAGCGAACCTTGGGTGACTGTCAGCAGTGAAATGTCCAGAGAGCATTTGTACCATTCCATTTCATTAAGCTGAAGGGTGGGATTGTAGACTGTAAAAGATTATAGCAGAGCTCTTCTGAAATTTATGGCTTGCAGTGGAGCACAGGGAAAGTCTCTCCTTCTTGCATACGCAACGGGAGGCTGGGTTTTGTCTCTCTGATGATGATGATGTGTAGAAGAAAGAAGTTGCCAGAAGCGCCAATGGAAAATGAAATGTGCTCTGTGAAAACTTTTTTTTTTTTTTCTTCCCCATAGCTGACAAAATGCATTTGCACAGTTGGTTTTATTTACTTCCTGAGCTTTTGAATTCACAGGCTGGTTCAGGGCAGGAAGCCTTATGGCTGGCTTTTCAGGCAACGTCAGATCCTTTGGGGGTACAACGCGTAACAGGAACAAGTGCAACAAATGTCTTGGGAGGGGGAACACATACCTAATTTCAAACAGTGCAAGCAGCAGGAGGTACTCTGTTTTCTACCAGCTGAGAATCTGGCCCCAAGAAGCTTAAATTCTGGGTAAAATAGGAATTAGTATCTACTTCAACTGTAGTTGTACACTGGGAAACTAAGTTCTTCTTTCTCAGAAATCTCTTTGGTTTCAATATCTGTTCTCCCTTATGACAGTGCATCTCCTGATAATGTGCAGGAGAGCAGTTACTCACCAGTAAAAGAGGCGCAAGGCTGATGGGTAGACAGTGAGAAAGAGAAGTCATTGTAGCTGTGTTCAAACAAAATAACAGCCTTGAATACTGTTGTTCTTGAAGTTTGCCTGTAGCCATTCCCTTGTCTGTTATTTCAGACAAAAATCTGTGCTTGTCCTTGTCAGACTGGTAAGATGTAGACAACAGCAGGGATGGTCAGGAGATTTACAGTGGTGCAGGTTTCCAATAGGAATGGCAGTTCCCACCAAGCTGATTTCCAAAAGTGAACAATTGTCAAAATCACAGTGGTGATAATGTAAAGGGAAATGATGCAATCTGAGTGAAATGCAACCCATGTTCAGAAAAGATTGATTTTCTTTTCTTTTTTTAAATACAAAATATTTTTTGTCTTAATTCATTTGCTACATTAATTTCCTTGTCTCTACATTGTCTTGTAGGACTTTGAATTTGTAACTGTTCTCTTCTATAAACCCATAGACCTTTGGAGGGCTGCAGCTCCAGAGATACAAATTGCATTCAGCTTGGCCTGTATTACATGCTGTGTTGGGTACTTGTGTGAGTCTAGTGCTGTATGAGAAGTGGAATTGGGACAGAAAAGTTTAAGCATTAGGGAAACCTGGGAGTCCTGTCTGCTTAATTGTGATGCCAGAATAGAGATAATCACAAAAAGTGAAGATAAATATTAACTGAATTTCAGGCAACTAGAGCATGCGTGGCAAACCGTGCAAACAGAAGGGAACATTTCAATATAGGTAATTATTCATTCTTCTTTCCATTTCAGAACAATGAAAATGCCAATTCCAAGCAGGAATTGTAAGAAATTTCAGTTTTTGTGCAAATTTATTACATTGGAAGTTTTACTTCAGCTTAGAATAAGTTTTGACACGCTGGAAGTTCCCAAAGAGGAGGAATTCCAACTTTCTCACTGCTGCAAGTCCACATTCATTAATTTTCATGGTTTTTTATGTGCGGGCTCTCCTCTGTGAGTTATAAAGGCTTGAGCAGTAAAGCCAAAATCTTTACTGAGGATTTGTACATGGGTAATTGAAGGATTTAATTCTTAAAGGTGGGATTGTGTTCAGTTCAGTTTTGTAATCTTTTTTTTTTTCCCAAAATAAATAGTATAGGTTAAAGGAAGCTTTTTTTTTTTTTTTTTTTTTTTTTTTTTTTAAGTCATGCTGAAGTTATCCCATGAAAAGCAACGTAAACCAGTGAAACAACCACTGAAGTTTATAACAAAGCAGAGTTTGGACACCTCCAGAACCATTTCTTTTTAGGTTTATGCTGCAAGTGATTAGTGGCACAGGCTTCTTGTGCAAAATTGTGAGTTTGTATTCATTTCATGGCTAGGTTTTGGATATGAAAGAACAATGTACATGGACAAAATGCACCAGGGCCTCATTGATGCCATCAAGCCCTTCTTGGATTACTATGAGCAGGTTGACGGGGTGTCCTACAGGAAAGCCATCTTCATCTTCCTCAGTAATGCTGGTGGTGACTTAATTAATAAAGCAGCGCTTGACTTC
>NW_024962273.1:13943845-14000773 GCF_019238085.1 Lagopus leucura | reverse complement strand
CAGGCTGAGATGATCGCCCACGGGCATGAAGTCGATGAGAAGGTTGTTCAGGCAGTGGCTGATGAAATGACATACTTCCCCAAAGAAGCAAGAATCTACTCCAATAAAGGTTGCAAGACTGTATAGGCCAAGCTGGACATCCATGAAGACATTGCAAAAGCCTTGGACTGATTACCCTTCACCTCTCCAAAGCACTTTCAGAGCTTTTGGAAACTTGTCTATTTGCACTTAAGCTTTTGCTTAAGCTGCTGTGGAGCTTCTGTTTTTTGTTTGTTTGTTTGTTTTCTCCAGCCTAGTCTTTTCCCCCAACAGATCTGTTTCCGTATCACAGAAGTGACTATTTTGATCAACAAAAAAACAAAAAACACTCAAATTTTTAACATCCTCAAGAGCTATCTCCCATCCTGCTTAATATCAGTCTGAAGTTCCTATGCTGATTTGTTCTATTGTCAGATATGGATTTATGTGAAATAATCTTGATTTCAGATCAGACCTCTGCAGACCTTCACAGAATTAACAATGGACACAAATTTTCTCACTGGATGATTTACCCTTGGGAAATTCCTTTTCTTCAAGTGAACTTAAGGGACTTTTAAAGCCTTAGGAGCTCTTCTGCTTCTGTGTCTCAAATCAGCCATTTAAATTATATAGACAGAATTATACTACTGAGAGATTAGTAAAATATAACTATAAAGATTACCAGTTCTCTCCCAGCACTCTTCATTTGCCTGTCTGGGTTTTGGATGTCATAAGAATCATAGTTTAAAAGAAGCTGAAGACAAAGGAGTGAAGTAATAAACACTTGCTTACAATGGAGGACTCAGACCACTGTCCCTCCAACCCTTTGTTTTATGCACCTTCTAGGAGTTAAAGAACCATTTCTATTAAAGGATTCTTCTTGATGAAAAGCACAAAGACTAAATCTAGAGGAGTACTTGCTATTTTGCAAAAGACAATAACCAAGGCTATCATTTTTTTTCCTAGCGTGGCCCATGGTTCTCTGAATAAGGATGAAACTCTCCTAGACAGAGAATGCTAAGAATGGTTATTCATAGTTCCTGATGCAAGTAGAGGATGTACTTCACTAATTTTCATAAGTTCCCTGAATTGAATTTGACTCAAGATAATTCTTCGTGTCTCAGTGGGAACAAAGCAAAGGAAATACAAGGGAAGACTAACACAACAGAAAACAAACTTTCTTATGAAAAGATGAAGTTATATATAATTCTGTGAAACCTGGGTGCCTTCTGTGCTTTCATGAGAAAGATATAGGATTCAAAATCCGAATCAGCTGTCCAGTAAGAATCACATTTTTTTTTCCATTATGAGTAGATCAGCGATCACTTTTTTTTTTTTTTCCCTATGTCATGGGGCAGATTTGTCCCACAATCATCCAGAGATCAGGCCAGAAAATTCTCATGAAAAAGCTCTGCTCCTGCTGGCATATAAGATTTGCAAAGGACTCAGTGGGGCAGTGAGAACTGGTGGGTGAAGAGCTCTTTGTTGAAGCCTTTCGTGGTGTTTTTTTTGTTGTTGTTGTTGTTTGTTTGTTTGTTTGTTTTTTTTTCCTCCCTGCAACAGAAGAGAAAATGGGGGGTATTGAGTGTTTGGTGGAAAGCAAAACAAAAACATAACCATGTCTCTACCAGGCCTGAATCCAGCCCTGTGACAGTCTGTTTTCCACTGGCTCTCAAAATTTATGTAAAGAATAAGGCGAAGAATGTAACTGTTCCTTTGCAGCTTCTGCTCTGAGAATGTTCTTAATGAGTTCCCCTTTTTAACTCATCTAATTGTCCATCCTACCCTGGCACTCCCTGTGCCTTTGAGACACCAGAGATCCCAAGCATCTGAAGACATAAAGCCAGAGTTAAATGGCATTTTACATTCCAGGAAGCTCCCAGAGAGCCACCAATTTCCCCTCGCTCCGGGAGGCTTCAGAGAATCCAAAGAACAGCCCCCACTTTTCTGGGGAACCAGATCAAACCACAGCACCAAACAAGCATGAAAAATTGCCAAATATTTTCTTATTGTCTTGGAAAAAAAAATAAAAATAATAAAGACACTTCTAGTTTTTAGTGATTTTTCACATCTGTGATGCCAAGGGGAAGGGATACTTTGCTTCCATTAATAGCAAGGTACTGAGACGTGAAAACTAGTGGAGCATTTCAAATCCCAACAGGAAGGGTGGGACGGAGTCCCTCTGTAGAGTGATAGCAATTGTCACACCCAGGATGAGGATAAAGCAAAACAATTAAGTAAAAGGCTAACTCAGTTTATGTATTCAGTTTATGTATTGGATCACCTCAGTGATTTTTGCTGTTTTCTTTTTCCTCCATTTGTATATTTTGGCAATGTAGCAATAACTCCTCTCATCTTTAAACCTCATCTCATCTTGGCCTATTTTTTCTTACTTTTCTTCAGTGGAACTGGATTTAAAATTCATTTGAAATTCATTTAAAATGGGAGAAAATAATACTGAAAGAGTGGGCTTGGATCCACGTCAGACCTGCCTCTGTTGTGGCTCTATCATTGTCCAGTAGGTATAGCCAAGGTCCTGGATTCTGGGAATTAGATGTGGTTCTCCACTTCTCACAAACAGAACACGCTGAATAGATAACCACCCTTTCTTCAATTGCAGCTGACCCTGCAATGATCATCTTGCTGAACTCATCCACTGTCCACAGCTGTCAGCCTCCACAAGCAAAGTATTCGTCCCTTGAGATGCCACATTTTGGTTGCACCTTGGAAAGAGAGTGGGCAGCTGGAGAAGGAGGTGGCTGCTGGCAGAAAGGCTGCTAACTCTAAGCTCAGGCCCTAAGCTCTAAGATCAAAAAGATGCCACTGAAATTTCAGAGGGGTCAGGTTTCACAATGAGATTGTTCCAGCTTCCTACCAATTAAACCATCATGCTGCTGAGTCTTTATCTGAATGGCATATGGGTGCATAAAAGCAATGTTTCCTTATCCTGTCATAAAAAGATACAAGAAACCCTCCTGTTAGACAAAGGAACAAGTATTAGTTCAGGAAAATGGCTTCATTTAGCAAAAGTACATCTGCATCTGATGACTTCTGGAGCAGATCGGGCTGAACAGGGTTGGTCAAGAGCAGACAGTGTGGCGTGGAGCAGAGTACAAGCACATATTCCTGTTTACAGAAGTGCCCGAAATGCTCACGATGAGCATTGCCAATCATTGTTTTCTTCAGTGAGATGCATCAGTCCCTTCCTAGGAAAATCACCCTGTCCCTCTTTTTCTCACGGACTGTAGCACTGAGGCTCAGCAGCATAGGAGCAACCAGCGTAGTTTTAATTAAGACCCAACAAAAACAGCTCTTACTATGCTATAAATTCTATATTTATCCTGCAACACCAGCCCCATCCTGAGCCTTCCTCCCCCTTCTTTAATTGTTTGCAGAAATTTTTCCATTGTGTTTTTTTTTTCTCCATTTTTTAGGACCAGTATTGCAGTATAAATAGTTTTTTTTTTTTTCCTTTTTTTTTTTTTTTTTTTCTTTCTTTCCCGTTTCTTCTCTTTCTCTATTTTTGCTAATAGTTTGGTTTCTCCTTGGCTGAATATACATGACTGAGGTTTCGTGATATAATTGCATGATTGCTTCCAAATTTTCCAACCAATGGGGCAGCTAATCAGTTGAAAAATTTCATTATCCACTGATATAAGATGGATGGAAGGCAGAAAAGGTTTCTTCACGTATCATTTCCTTCTCTTTCTACAGCAGGGAGAAAATTAGCTCAGCTGCAAAAAAGTGACTGCAAATCTGGTAGTTCATTGCTTTTTGTTGTGCCATGCTCCTTCATACAGAGATAACCCACCCAAATCAGATATAAGGGCACTCCAGCTAGAAAAAAATATCTGAGTGAGATCTGATGTGTGGTATGCAGACAGATATTACTTTTATTTCCTGTGGATCTCTGGCCTGAAATGTTTGATTTCATCAGGTCTGGTTGATTTATTCAGCCTCACTGTTGCAGCACAAGAAAAAGTAAGGTGTCGGACCTCAAGATGCTGCTACATTGAGAAAACAGGTTCAAACCACTGGTTAAGAAGAGAAGAGATTGAGGGAGGAAAGATCATATTATCCTCTTCCTCCATCCAAACATTTTTCAGCTTTCTTAAGGGGTGTAAGTACACTTGGTGAAATAGGAAAGGAAAACTTCCTTTCTCTGCTTCTCATTGGCACTGAGAGAATAAAGACTGGCTTTGATCCCGTAAAGTCATTGCATTCCCCCCACCCCCCCACTCTCAGGACTGTGGATGCTGGAAGAGGCAGAGATATCCCTCCTTTCCCCTAGCTGTGGCCATGCATGGAGCATAGAAACTGCATCTTCCTCAAATGACTACCTAAGGCTCAGAATCTGAGCTCAAGTTTTTACCTCATTTGAGCAGACTACCTGAAAAACATCACTCTCACTTCTCAAAGCTTACTTGTAAATACCAGCATTTGTACTGTCTTGCACATCCTTAACAATTTCAAAATGTAGAATCTGACTTCCAAAAAAAAAACAAAAACAAAAACCCAACAAACCAAAACCAAACAGTCCTCTCCTCCACCTCATTAATTTGTTTTTTAGTTAAAAGCATCTCTTTCAGGTGAAATTTTCCAATCATTGTTTGCTACTTTCACATTAAGAAAACCATTCCAAACATCTTATAGAATAGAACAAAGTGACAATGAGTGTTTCCTGGTCAAAGTTAGGATTAAACTCAAGATCTTACTTTAAGTCATCAGTATGTTTCATTTATGGTTTCTCATTTGTAAGGCATGAACTCATGTGTACTTATCAACCTATAGCACCAAGTCATTCACTACAGGCCTTTCTGAACAGGACTTTTCTATTTAAATATTCTTTGCAGGCTGCTCTCTGAAGTGCCCTGGATCTCATTAGAAGCGTGGTATTTTCCTCTTTCTCTAAAATTAAATTTAGTTTCCAATTAAAATCTGGCCCTTCTGACAGACACTTTGTTTCACTTTCACGTCCAGATTTCTTACCATGTTGACCCTACTAAATGCCTCCAGTGACTTGTAAAAATAATAAGGATTATGTACAGCTGCACAGATCAAAAATTTCCCCAGCATTCAATTGCTATCATGAGCCTTTTATCAATCTGCTCTAGAGGAAAGAGGGAAACAATTTTCCCACCCCATGAAACCGAGATTTCATAAATGTTCCTTTTCTATGGTATGATGAAAAGATCTTTCAAAGGTTTAGATTTCTTTTGTAAAAACAGACTCCCACACCACAGGAGGGATGCTGACCAAGTGGTTAAGAGATTCTCCTAGGCCATGGAATAGGGTTTCCACCTGCAATTCTACATGAAAATAGATACTAAATTCAGAAGGTTCATGCTGGACCACCTGATTTCCTGCTGCATTAAGCTGGAACTGTCTCCCCACCTCCGTATTCCTGCATTCCTGATATCCAGATTTCTTGGTCTCCCATTTTCAGGCTGACCTTTGCATATCAAGTTTGAAGACATAAGGCAAAAGTACAGGCAGCTGTCACCTAGCATAAACCTCACCTCCTGAGCATGAGATTGCCAACATCAAAATCATGCTAAGAACAACTCCTGGCTCCTCAGTAAACTCAGCAACTGCTTTAATTCGTATGTAATTGAATGCTGCCAGCTAATTATTAGAAACATAATACCCTGTTACATAATCACAACAGCCTCAATAAATGTGGTTTGAGTTATTATGTAGTACTTCATTAATAGACAATAAACACACTCATAAATCTAAATTAAATCCTCATTTGGTAGGTGCTTCATTTTGAAGGGGCATCAGAACATGTCACTGAAGTCAAATATCAGCATATTTAAAGTCACATGATGAATCCTTGTCCAGATGTTTCTTCAGATCTTGTTGAAGGGACAAGTGGAAGAATGTCCTTGGAGAACAGCTTCATACAGCGCAGTCTCCTCTATTGCTCACGCGTTCTTTCTGAAGGTCGCTTCTGAGCAAGATGCTCAGGAGGATCTGAAGCAACAGCCTGATGGTGTATGAGCATGTTAGTATTTCAAGCTGGATGACCATCCACTTCCTCCTGTGAGATCCTATGAATAAAGGAAACAAAAACAGAGAGACTGAAAAAGCCAAGAAATAAATCATTTCTAACAACCAATTTAGAAAATGTCTGATTTAGACAGCCAGTTCTACTAGATTAATTTCTCCCAGGTCAGTTCTGAGAGTAGTAAGGAGAAATCGGAAACTATTTGGATGCTTTGTTTTAGTGTTCAATAAAGGAGACAATGAAGATCAGACTAATGGGAGAACACAAAAGAAAGCTTACTTAGATGAAATGAAAGCAGAATAAGAATGTGTGTAAATGCTAGGATACAGCCTAAGCTCAATTCTTAGGTAGTTGGTTGTAGCAGGAATGCTGAGTCATGGCCTGAACCAGTGATTGAGCACCTGGTGGGAAGGCAGGGCCAACCCAAGGGAGCTCAGGTGCAAACAATGCATTGAAGGGATGGGGCCAGGATCCATCTCTTCCAGACCTCATTTAAGGGTTGGCAGTGGAAGTGAGGGATCTCACAGGAGATCCCTATGTACCTGAGGTCTTCTGAAGGTATGCAGTTTCTTTTCTTTATTTCTTTTGCTATGGGTGTTGTGTTTGACTATATCCTTGTGTGCTGTAGTCTGGGCCCTTGCTGCTCTGTTGTCATTGCTGTGCTTTTCATTTATGGTAGTGGAAGGAATAGAATACTTGAAGTAATGAGACTCATTAAGTATCACTGACCTACCCACTGAATGCTAGCTTAAACTAGGTCTGCTTAGAAGCTAGAATATAATCAGCATCTTCTAGTAGAATTAATGGATGCCACAGTCCTTCCTGAACAGAAGATATGTGTGATTTATTTACTTTTGCTAATACATATAGGATGTTATTGTTTGCAGCAAAAGAAAAACTTCCTTAGCCCTAGGTTTACAGCCACATTGTGTGCCAGGGACTGTCAGCCAGTGCTGGTAACAAGCCCTAAATTTCAGTCCAAAGCCTGCTGTTTGGGAAGGAAGATGCTCAGCCTGTAATGCTGGTGTCCTGGTCACTTGGACTACTAGCACTTCCTTTGGGAACTTGTTCAAGCAGTAGATCACATGCAGGCTTGGAAGAGAATTTCTCACATACTTCAAGCTCTGAATGGTCTAGTAGAGATTTTAATAAAATGCAGATTTGCTTGTATTTCTGCATGCAACTGACATGTTCCTGGCATTGCTGAAATGTGTTTGAGTCAACACTATATTTCTCATCCCTAAATCCATCACTATCTTTGATCTTTGTCTACCATGGAAACACGTACCTCCCTTCCCTGCTTCTCCAGTACTAGGATGCTGTTGGCGTGAATGGAACACGTTAGCAGTGAAACAGGAAACACCTTCAAATGTAGAATGCAGGGATATGCCAAACTCTTCAGCAAATGCAGAAGGCATGGGGATCACAAGAGGGCAGATACAACCTTGTGGAATTAAATCCTTATCTGCATTTAGGGCTTGATCCAAGGTGTTGCTAGAGTTGATGGAAAAATCTGATTGACTTCAAATAAGGTCTTTATTCCAAAAAGGAGAGAAAGTTTGGGGGGTGGGGGGAGGGAGGAAGAACAAAACATTAAAAAGCCAAAGCAAGAGAAGAGATAAATAACATTTACCCAAAACAAACCAGATGTTTCACCTCAAATCCACTTTCTGTTTCCATGAGAATAAAGACAAAGAAAATAATGGCTGTTGGGTGTTTCTTTGGGTTAGACAGCAGGGAACCAACCAGTGAAAGACTCTGACACACGTGGCCTTCACAGGCTTCCTGTGTCATAAATGAGTCATGACAGTAGCATACTCATAAATATATTGGAAAGAATAATGTTAGTCTAAATGGCTTGATTCAAGCGGTCAGAGACAATAAAATGCAAGAAACATCTTCAGCTTGTCTGAAATGCCATGTCCTTCATTTTTCTTATAAAAAGAATGTATTTAATACAAATGTTTATATAAATATGTTATATACATAAGGAAAGTTCTTAATTCCATTTTCTGCCTCAATCAGCCATGTGTTTGGTAAGCCAGAGGGACACGGGTTTGCTGACTTGAGCTATTGAAGTTACAGTCTCTGTGGTGCTTTTAATATTGCTGAGGAAGCAGTCATCATGATTTCCCAAGCAGAGATGACAGGATGGAGCAGAGATGCAACCTGCATTTGGGAGGGCCGGGGAGGGGAAGGGGGGTGTGCTCAGTCACACTGCTTTCATGGGACTTGCCAGTGGTCACTGAACCACAGCTGAGCTGAGAATAGAACCTTTGGGTCTTCTTGTCATCCTTCAGTACCTCCCAGGAGCTGAGGATGAATATAAGGCCTTTGTTTTTCCTGCATTTGCAGGCAATAACAAGATTATCTTCATTTGAGTGTGATGAGGAGCCTTCAGAAAATGGAGGGTCTTTGAGCTCTCAATCCTCTATATGGTTCAATGTCAGGATTTGGGCAAAGGGAAATATATATGGACACAGTTCCCTAGAAAGCCCCATCAATCCATGCTTTGAAAATTCAGGCAATGCAATAGCATCTAACTTTTTTTTCCCTTGCACAAAAGTCTTTCCTTACCATTGCTTTTAAAGCTACCACTGAAATGGCTCAACGTGAAATTTTCCATTGCAGAACATCTGCTTCAAAATAGTTTCCTTTGAAGTTTCAGCTAGAACAGTTCAATTCCCAAGTGAAGAAGGCATCTTTTTGCTCAAATGAGGGGGGGGGGGGGGAAGAAACAAACGTAATCATTCTGAAGAAAAGCCTTGAAAATGCCTTTACTTGGAATAGGAATATAACATTTGACAAAACAACTACTCTGCACTCACAGATAGCACTTGCCCCACCAACGTGAAAACCAAAAACCTGTGTAAATATGGTCAAGTTCAGGAAATGAAGAATATGAAGAAAATGAAATATGAAATGAAAATGAAGAATATGGTCAACTTCAGGAAAAACCCACCAAAAAAAAACAAACTGAAATT
The DNA here is from genome assembly GCF_019238085.1 of Lagopus leucura. Classification (NCBI taxonomy): domain Eukaryota; kingdom Metazoa; phylum Chordata; class Aves; order Galliformes; family Phasianidae; genus Lagopus; species Lagopus leucura. The sequence goes on along the minus strand of NW_024962273.1, from coordinate 13,991,761 downwards.
TACCAGTGTTTGGCAGCTCATATTTTCAGGCGATGAGCACATTCTGTGATCCCGCTGCTGCTCTTATATATGCAACTGCTTCTGATTTGCACATCAGCTGTGCTGGTCTTTAGTGTGCAGGGCTGTTAGGGATAACTGTGGTACTGCAGGGCAGGAAGACAGTATCATCTGTGCACCCATTTCTTCTCCTGTTAGCAACTGTGCAGACCACACATTAGGCAAATGCAAGCAAGAGTGTGTGAAGACTGATAAATCATGGAAAAAGAGAAGGGGGAAAAAAAGCTGAGCAAAGCTTGATAAGGATACCTTTACATCTGGTTTTTCTGAAATTGAGTGCTTCATTTTGCTGCTTTCCTGTAATTTTTCTTTCTCCTGCTTTGGCTGTCATGGGTCCCTGAAACACTGAAGGCTGAAATCTAGATTGAAGATAGGAGGAAAACCTTTGTATCTGTAGCAGGTCCCCAACCCCCACACAAATTATTTTTTGTTTGTTTGTTTTCAGAAGGGAGATGGGAGTATTCAGGGTGTCCTACTGCCAGCATTTTAATGGAGAATTTGTCTTTCTCCCCACCCTTTTCTGGGTAAGATGGGTGAAGTTTCTTTTGCAAGAACAGCCTCTGGCTGCCCTTCTGGTAGCCTAGTTTGTTTGGCTTTGCTCTTGGGTAACTGCCTGCATGCAAGCAAAAGCATGGAAGCAGAAAGCAAGCAGCAAGCTGATGCAATGGACAGGGCCCTTTGGGATCAACTTTACGAGATCTAAGCAAAATCAAATAAAATTGAAACAAGCTCTACCAAGCACAAGCTAGTGGACAGGATTCCCCTCTTCCTGCATCCAATTAGAACTGAACTAAAGGCAGGGCATCTACAGGGCAGAATTTGTGCCCAGGTGAGTGTCAGATGCTGCTCTGAACACTGGGTGGCTGGGGAGGGTAACCATGTATATGAAGATAATGAGCTGTCTGCAGAGCTCAAGGTGCAGTACAGAGAGCTGTATTCCTGCTATTCTGGTATCATGGAGGTCACTGTATTAAGAATTTTAATATACCTAATTCCTGTGCTGCAAATGCACATGAGCTGATTGAATTGCAAACTCCATACCACAGGTAACAAGAGAGTGCCTTAACAACAGTGATGGACAGCAGTTCCTCTCCTTTCACAGCCTCTGTCCCTGTAGACTACTAACAGCCCACTCTAAACTCCAACACTTCCACCTCCAGCTTTTAATTTATTTCTTCAGAGAAGAGTTTTTCACTTTTCAGAGGAAATTCCTGAAGACCCTCTGTATAAAACCCACTGTGTGCTGCATTCCACAGGTCTCACTAGAATTTGGGCTTCTTTGTTTTGCCTTTGAAAGCCTGCTCTGAGCTTCAAAAAGGAAAGGGAAATGATTGGAGTATTTGTGTCTTGCAGAAGCTGAAGTGAGGTGTGCTTATTTTTAATACAGGATAAGGGATTCTTTTGACAATATCCATTCATTCTACCAATGACTGGATTAAAAAAAAAGTCTTTATTACCCCTCCAGTGGCTGCTGCACAAATTATTTTCACAGATGGATGAGGGTCTGTTTCAAATTGCAACAGCACTACAAATCAGAGCATTGCTCTGATTTTGGGTTATCTCCTTCCACCAGTAGAGGATGAATCCACCATTTTTTCCTGAATTGTCTACATTTTCCCCTTCTAACCTTGCACACTTGTTACACTTAATGTATAATTACGGCTACTCCTGTTCAAGAATGATGAAGCAGATGCAGGAGACAGCTTACTAAAAGTGGAGTTAAACTTTTATTTAGTACTAGGCTGAAGTCATTCATCAGGAGGAGAAAAGGGGTATTACAGCTGGAGTGAAATGTTTGCTCAAAAATATGTAGGGAGCAACTTGCTCATAGTAGAGTGTCAGGTGGAAAAAGTGGAGAAAATATTTTAAAGTAACAGGATTTGTAAATTCTTCTAGCAGAAGAAAGTGTGAGAAATGGTTACAGTTGGAAGAGTTGGGACTTCCAGACATGTCTGGCACTCTTAACAGAGAGCTACACATGATGGCCTGAGGTCTTTCCTGGTTCTGAATTTAATATTCAGCTGTCTTTCACTGACATCCATTCCAGGTCCAGATCAGGGAGCTGACCTTCTTCTGGGCAGCCCTGTTTAAGTTCTCCTTGAACATTCATGTTCGTCTCTCAGTTCCACATCTCTGGAAAGATGTAGATGTGTATTTGCAATATGCTGCCAAAATGTTTCATGTTCATGGCCAAAATTAAAGTCCCCATCATTTCAAAATCTTTAAATTTGGGGTCCATGGAGGATGTTTAGCAGGAGATAACTTTTGAATACTGGGCACGTAACACCAATAAAAAGTTCATTTCTAATCTTATAAATGTTCAAATCAAGAGGAAGGGAACTGCTGAGTGTTTAGACCACTAAATGAAGTACAGAGACCTGGTGTTCATGAAGGGTATTATATTGCAAGCTAAAGATCTTTATCTTCTCATGATGGAAAAGCTGAGCCTGAAGTCAATAGAAGTTTCATCAGGACAGACCCCTTGTATTTACTGCAAGTGTGCACTCCTGGCAGGAAAGATGCCCCTATCATAAAAGAGTGGAATTCCTTTTAAAGCTCCTCTGGCATTGAAGCATGCATCCTATTTTCCAATATTTTTAAGCAGTTTTCTGTCTCACCTTCATTACTGGGAAGATTTTGAGTAATCTTGTGTCTCACTTTCCTTATCTGGGAGGGTGCTTAAACCTGTACTGTGGTCCAGCGTTGTGTTGCTACCTCAATGCCTCAGGAAGTCCCGAGGGGGTGGGGGGGAGGAAGACCTGCAGGCAGGTGAGATAATTTTTTAGAAACTTTAATTCAGGAAAAAAAAAATAATTTGAGAAACGCAAGCATTTGGACTACAAACCAGGCGAACCTTCATGTTATTGATTATGTAAGCACAGAACTGTATGGGCTCTGTGCCTTACTCAGTATAGAACTAACACTCAAGCTATGCTGATCAATTTACCCAGTATCCAAATGCTCTGGATATCCAAAATCCACAGCTATCATTTACTGTATTGAATAAAGTGAAAAGCTTTCAAAAAACTGATTGTAGAGGCTTTTAAATTTAAATCAGTGTAGTTCATCTCTGCCAACTCTGCCCCTGCAGACCTTACGTAGGGGAGCCTCACCCCAGAACATTAAAGGAAAACTATTTCAGCCAATCAAATCTATTTGTGCATACATTTATAAACTGACATGATTTTTGAGCTACTAAATTTAGATTTAGATCAAGCCTCCAACTTGGAAGTCACTAGGACTTGGTACAACGTGATCTGAAATATGCAGGGACAAACATTTTTTTATCTTAACCCTTACATCCAAAGGAAATGTCAGTTCAGTGGTCACATTATCCATCTGTTTCTCTTCCCCTGCCAATTTCAGCCAGTTTCAACATTGCTTGACAGAAATACAGTTTTACTTGTATTGGAAAGCCGTTGTGATCAGAGAGACACCTGGCTTGCACTCGTGTTGGTAAGTCAACCTTAAGAAAATCAAGCTATCCTCCCATTCTGAGTCACTTGTTTTCTTAATGAACGGTGAAAACCAGAAGTACAGCACGAACTCTTTAGAAAGGAGGAGAGGTAAGGAGCTACTGCATGAGCATAGCAACACAAGATCATCTTGCTTAAAAAACATTTTACTGTTTTGAAATAGCACACAAAGTCATAAAAAAAAATAGCAATGGGCCGTGCCAAAAAGCATCCAGAAGAGAAGAGGCAAGGAAAGAACAGAGAAGGAACAGTGGAAATAAATCTTTCTAAACAAAGTGACAAGTCCAAAAATAATGAGAACTAAAGTTCAAAGAAGAAATCTAAACTGAAGTAAAGAGAGAACAACCATACACAGCAGTGGGAGGGGTGCACACATGCTGGTCAGGGGGTGCATAGCAAACATCTTCAGCTAGCATGAGGGATTCAAACTGGGACATTAGCACTTGTTAGAGGCTTTTTTAGAAGTCCACGTTTATTTATCCTGCTACCAGGTCTGGCCTTCAAAATTTTCAGATCCCATCAAACACCATCTGGATTGTTTTCTCCCTGTGTACTCGATTGAGTTTCCAAAGCTTTTCTAGCCTGTGCAGTGACAGCATCCCATACTTAACATTTTGACGCCCTCTGAGTTGGTGGCAACTGGGTGGTCGGCTGATCCATTGTGTTTTCTCTCCCTTAGCCGCACTTCCCAACAGCTTCCCCTCTCACCTTTTATTCTTTCCACAATCAGGATGGAAAGAAACAAAAAGCTGTACAAACTGCACACGCATCACACAGAGGATGTGGTTAAAGGCAGAGCATTTAACCATAGCTTCTGAAAGGACCACAGGGTCGCAGGTAGTGGGTTAGCTTCTTAGGAAGGCACTACATTCCTTTGTTGTTTTTTTTTTCTTTTTTTTTTTTTTTTCCCCAGCAGAATAAATACAACACAGGTGACTGTAGTACAAGTGTCTTCCCCACAGGATTTAATACCCTTAGAGGAAGCTCATTTAGCAGCGTGAACTGTATACAGAGCTTGCAGTTCTTTGCAAGGACGGATTAGAAATTAAAGAAAGGGGTGCTGAGTCATTGAGCCTTACTTTGGGTGCCTCTCTGTTCCAAAAAAGAAAAAGTTATTTCCTTTTCCAGTTATTTCCTTTGGAGCACTCAGGGCAGGCAAATAGCTTTCATGCATACCAAGCTGGGCTACATTCGTTGTTACAGGCAACCTAACCTTCCCACTTGCTGCAAGGAGAGGTTCCTTTAGTAGCACCTCATATGGGTTTAAAACTTTGTAACTCCTTCACTTTGGGTGCTTTGCACTTCACCCTTTGATTCAAAACGTGGACACTAAAGCAGCAAGAGGTAGACAAATTTTAAAAAGTTTTTTTTTTTTTTTTTGTTTTGTTTTGAGATAAAATTTGTTAGAGAAGAAATAAGAGCTAGCCTGAAGCAGTATTCTCAGTAGTAAATTAGCAGCCTCTTACTGATAACTTGTTCCTTTTTTGCCTCCCTTCAGATTCATGCAGCATAGACACTGAGTGGCTATAGCTAGTAACAAAGCTTGCCTACAAAGAAAGTGGTATCACTATGACACATGCTGATTTTCCTCCATTCTCTTAAAGAGAGGTCTCATTTTGTTACAGCAGACCAGTAGCAATAGCTCTGCTATTGCAGAAATAGCAGGAGAAACTGTTTTTTAAAACTTCTCCTCCAAGTTAAGCACTTTCTTTTCCTCTTTACATTCCTCCCCCTCCTACTACCAAGCTCTTTCTTTAGTAAGGTATCCTGTAAGCTCCAAGCTGGTCTGTGCTGAGGGTTAATATAACAGCAATAAGCTGCAGACACTGAAGATAACATTAATGATCTACAGATGTTGCCAGGCCCAGCTTTGATTTAATAGCAATGAGGCAGGGGGAAGGGACCTTTCATAGGAAGAGTAGGTTTAGGAAGGGAAAAAAAAAACCGGGGGGGGGGGGGCGCTCCAGAAACTTTGTGGTACTAGATAAAGAGTTGTGTTTCAGTTATTTTTTTTTTAACCCTCAGGAACTTTTTCTTCGCTATGGAGTCCAGCTTTGCATGGCGCATGTCTAACTGTATATATGGTCCTTCTCTTATAAAACTGCTTAGATATAGAATAGCCAGGCTATTTTTCTGGAGTTTAGATCTAAAGTAGATTGAGGGTAAATGGGGTGTCTAAGCTAATCTTTCTTTGTTGTGCCTTGAAAAGGTTAAATCTGCAAGAGCCCTGGGCTAAATCACAGCACAACTGGTAGAACAGCTATCTTAGTGACAAGGGCTAGATGGCTCAAATGCTTAGAAATCTAGGCATGAAATGCAATTTATTAAGGCCTGAACTTCTGCTTTTCTGTTACCCTGGACGAAGGGATAGCTCTTCCAAATAATGTGTGCTGGTTTTCCTGATGAAACAGGAGACTAAGCTATCTGAGTTACTAAATCAGTTGTGGAGAAACAACAGAAATGTCTTTATTTTTGCTTTGTAGTGGCAGAAGAAAGAGACATATGTTGGTTGACTTTTTTCTGCATTGATTGCTTACAGTCCTTGTTATAAAGACTGGCAGTTTTATTATTGCATCTCCTCAAAATAACAGTGCTCTACATAAGAGAGAGGGGAAGAAAGACTTCTGACTTTGAATATTATCTATATTAAAGTAATTCCCACAGGCACTGACAAAATCCAGGACTCTTTATGCTGAGTGAGGTAGGAATGCAGGATAAGAGATAGCTCTCTTGTAATGTTAATATTTGCTTATGCTGTAATGAGACGAGTCATGGGGATGGGAGGGGGACTGGAGCTGAGGATCATGTGGGAGAGGCTGAAGTGCAGGTGGACTAAGTGATGTGCCAGATGTCACATGAGAATTTTGAGGCAGAATCAGGAGATTAACTTGAACCTCTTAAGTCCAACTTTGTGTACTTCATCAAATCTCTATTCTTTTTTTTTTTTCCCTTTAAAGGGCTCTAATAGTGCCTAAACACTGTCTCAGCTCACTAAAGCTAGTAGCTGCAAGTAATTCAATAACACAAATGTTCTGACAAAGTCATTTTTAGCTTGTTAATTATTCCCAATCACACATTCTTTCCCCTTTAAGTGGAGCTAGATGACATCAAAGCTGTTTGAGGGATGGAGGAACACTTGAAGTATTAGCAAGAACAATGGAACAGTCTACTCAATTTTATTCCAATTCATTTAAAGGGGAAAAAGCTGGATTTTGGCCAACCTTTATCTTAAGAACTGATAATAGGAAATTATTGGAGTTCTGCTCTTAGTCTTGCTGTGTTTGTGCAAGCCATTCTTGTGGAAGTCTTAGGTTATCAGTCTCTGCTTTCTTATATTGATAGGATTGAAAGGGACATTTGGGGCTGAAAAACATTGCTTGGAGGTGACAGTGGTCTCAAACTCACTGGGTTCCAATAAAGGTTCTTCTGCACTTGACTGACAGGCTGATATAGAGCTGAGGAGAATGCAGTTATGGAGTCAAATATGGAAAGAAGGATCCCCCTGGGAATTAAAGGCTGCATTGCTCGAAGCTGTCTATAAAGACAGAACCCAGAAGCAGGAAGGGGAGCAGTAGGATAGAGAACCAGTATCTAGAGCATCCAACTAGGATGAAGAATGCTGCTGGGGGTTCTGTTCATAAGCTTCAGGACTTTACAGCATTCCACTTCCAGTTGAGCCCCACAGTTCACTGGTGGAGTTGCCTTTTTGGTCCTGACTTTCTGAAGCCTACTAAGAAGTCATGGACTGTGTAAAATAGTGCCTGGACTGACTCTGCTAGAAAATTGCTGTGTTAGGACTGAATCCTATCTTGAATTCGTTTCAGCTACACAAGTATTTTAGAACTGGATTGAGCTGTGTTAACCCCTTAATGAGGACTTAGGCACACTCAGTAAAGAGGAGCATAGTGAAGTATGTTACTGCCCTCTCCTTCACCTTTCTACCAGTGCTGATTTGGTAGAAGAGGGCAAGAAAGTATTCACTGGAGAAGTAGAGATTTCTCTCTTTTTCAGTGTTTCTTTGATGCAGGCGTATGAAGAACACCTGGCTGAGTCATGCAAGGCCTAAATGCAAGTTTAGTGAATCACCTTACTGCAGGTCTAGGTAGAAGCTGAAGAAAAATTGGACAAAGTGAGATGCGACAGATCATGTTTTTGTTTGCAGAAAGGCATTTGTGGAGCTGCTTGTATTATCATCCTAACCAAGCAACTCAATCTTTGGGCTATGTTTTTTAGCAGGGGAAATCCATAAGTAGATTTTTTTCTTAACATTATTGACAAGAAACATGCATGGAGAATATTACACATATAGATATCAGCGCCACAGAAATGAAAATAAGACTGTAAAGTACATTCGAGTGACTGAATGCATTTTATTTCTTTTCAGATCAAAACTGCATGAAACGTCAACAGCAAAGCAGTTGAATTTCATAGATGAGTGGCATCATTTTATACCAATTTCTGCATTTCTGGTTACTGGCTCAGCTGTCACAGTAACGTGATCAAATCACAGCTCTGCTTCTTTTTCAATTTCATGATTTGCTGTTCAGATCAGAAGCTCTTGAGCTCCTGTTTTGATTAAAAAAAAAAAAAAAAAAAAAGGACTCAAGATTAGGTTAATTTTCTGAATGAACAGTCTTAAATCTGATGTCTACAAAAAAGGCAACCTTAAAGTGATAAAGGTATTCAGTCAATGTACTCCAATACTATGTAACAATAGGGATCTTTGAAATATAACTCATTAGGTAACCAGTGATGAGAGCTTGTGGATATGGAGACTGCTGCAGACTGCTGCAGAATTCTGGCTTTAGTAAATAGAGCTTTGTTCAGCAATGTTAAAAAATCATTGGGTTTCACAAGTGATATTTTATTCCAAATCTCCTGTAGGTTGTCACTGCAATAGAGGTCAAATCCAGCCTTAAAGCTCAGTATAATCACTTCAGATGGGAATGTGGATATAAGGCTATAGTGGAAATGCTAAGTCACAGCTTGAAGCAATGACTGAGCACCTTGGTGGGAAGACAGGGCCAACCCAGGGCAGCTCAGGTGCATGCAGTGCATTGAGTGACCAGAAGGGGTGGAGCCAGGATCTATCCCTTCCCAGACCCTATTTAAGGGTAAGTAGTGGAGGTGAGGGGGTCTCTCTTGAGATCCCTGCCTACCTGAAGCCTTCCAGAGGTGAGCTGCTTCTTTCCTTTGTATTTGTGTCCACAGCTGTCATGTTTGAGCTTATCCTTACTTGCTGCAGTCTGGGGCTTTGCTACTACACTGCCACTGTTGTTCTTTCCGTCACGTCATAGTGTTATAAAGGCTTATCGCTCTTCCAGAATTTACTGAGTTTTGCAAAACCCAGAATTAATTTCGCAGATTGAGATAGCATGCTTTGGAAAACAAAAGAAAACAAAAAACAAAAAAAAAAAAAAACCAAAAAAACACCCCACATACAAAACAGAACTAGGAGATTGGTAACAAACCAATTCAGACAGAAATCATCCTCTAGAGAACAGTCCTACCAAAGTGGAGACTATAACACAGCTGTACAGAAAACAGTGCTAAGAATCTGAAGTTTTAGTAGGGCACAATGTGGGTAGCTTGAACTTGAAGCAAATGCAGAAATCAGACAAGAATAAAATAGCTTAATTCTGCTCTTATGAGCACTAGTGTAAGCCTGGGCCTATTGCAAGAAAGCCCTAGTTTAAAAGAGACTCTATGACTACGCCAGGATCTCAGGATGATGCATCTCCAAGGTACCTTTTTGCATACCAGGGTAGCACCCTAACACTGACATAAATTAGGAGGGCCCAGGAATGCTCTGAGCTCAATGACAGCTGTGGCCTTGGCTAGTCTTCCATGGTGAAGGTGTAGACTTTATTGATTGAGCACTAAGGCTTCACACCCATACCAACAAAAAGGAGACAGGAGAAGAAGACTGTGCTGCTGAAGAACCACTAGCTGGATCTAGGCAATGCACAAAGATGTTTTTAGACATGAGCATGGGCTCTTTGGAAGTGGATCTGAGCAAGTAGAAGAAAGAGGCAAAGTGCCTGCTGCACCCTGAACTGAAGGTATGACACCTAGCAGTAGGGAATAAAAGCATCTGGAAACTGCTTGGAAAATGGCTTTGTGTTTGGTTCTGGATCCATCTGTGATTTGTTTCACCAGAACCAGTTTTTGATATGTGAAATCATGACCTATACGTTTGTCTGTATCTGAGAGGGAACAATAACATTGCAGCAGACCTGAAAGAGGACTAATCTTGTTCCTAGTGGCATTTTCTCATCCAACAATTCTTTTGTCCTTAGAGTTAAAAAAAGAATAATATTATCTTGCACCTTCTTCCTTCCCATGGTGATGGGATTTTGTTCCAGTAGGAATCTCCTGCAGAGGGCCACCAGAATATAGTTTAAAAAAAAAAAAAAAAAAAAAAAAAAAGTTATTTTAAAAAGATCAAAACATCCAGAAGGAATTATCTTGGCTGCCCTTTAAAAATCTTCCTTTCTCATCTTCTTCCTTTCTTATTTTTTCTCATTCCCCTCCCATAAAATGAAGCTTTCTTGGCAGAAATGGTTGCAGATCTGAAATGTATGAGCTGAGGACAGGATATTGGATCCTCGGCGGGAGAGAGATAGAACCCAGTGCCTCTATGTCTCCCTACTATGTTCAGCAGGGAAGTGACCACAGTGGAGCCTGAAATTAAACACACTGTTGTTGCTGTTAGTTTTTGTTGTTTTTTTTTTTGTTACCGTTGTTGTTCCAGGGCAACAAAACTGCACAGGGAAGATGGAGCAGAATATGCTGCAGATGGAAAGAAACTTTAAAAAAAAAAAAAAAGTGTATTTTGCAGATTAATTTAAGGGCTAGGAATGATCCACTAGGCAGGCTATCAAACCACAGTGAGCTGCAGAGCTTAAGGCAATTTGATGATGTGTAGTTTATAACTCCTGTAGCCTTTCCAAGCTGAGATTTTGCCTAAAAGATAAGAATTTTCTTAATACATAGAGTAAATTTAGGACATCAGAACAAAGAGAAGGGGGAAGTGGGAAGAAATGCAAAAGATGTTGGATTTCAAGCATGGCCCTGGAGTTTCTTCTGAATTCAGCATCTAGTTGAGGTTGACCCAGTCTTCCGTGCCTATGAAGTTTTAGTCTGTGACTGTATAAGAAAACATTCTCTCCAGCACTGCTGGTCTCTGGCATAGTGTTCAGGATCAGATAGAGGCTTTAGATATGCTTATGGTGGCTTAATGTAGGCATAGGTAGATGTAATGGCATCCAGATATGGAAATGTTGAAAATAGATTGTCCTCACCAAGGAATTTGTCCTAAGGGAAGAGCAAATTGTTTGTTTAGTTATATTGCTGTAACATGGCAAGAGGTCACTGCCTGTTAGTTGTGAGTGGATACCATGGGACCCCAGCTGCTCTCTCCATCCGTTTATTGCTAAAAACAATTGGAAAGACAGTCTGGCTACCTAGTTCTTATTTGGTGGTGTTGTTATGAAAGATAGAAATATTTTGATTCCTACTTTCTGAGACAGATTCTATTTTGTCAGATTTTCATTGTGGTGGAGAAAATGCATCAGGTAGAGACTGAACAGCTAAGATTTCTCTGTAGTTCCATAGCTGTCTGGATAGCCAGCCACAGGTGAATGGTTTGACCTCCCTAGACTTCAGTTTTGCTGTCTCTACAATGGCAAAACTGAAATCATCTGCTTTTATAACTAGCAGGGTGATGAGGACTATCTGTTAATAATCTTTCAATTATTATTAATTGCTCTTCTCCTTTATTTGCTTTTAAAGTATCTATAGTCTTGTCACTTTTTTTCTCTCTTCAATGGGGCTCTGTGTGAAGTGATTGTACTGGGGCTAATCCAAAGTGCAAGTCTTCCTTCTGCCTTATCATAGTGAAGTGATTTTATAACAAGTTATCAGCTCAGCAAGGCATGGTTGATTTTGAGTCCTTGGAAATAAGGGACGCAGGGGGAAGATGGAGGAGTGGGAGTAAGTGCCTTCTTTCTCCATGCAGTGACTTGGCAGTGCAGTGTGTTGAGTTCCACACGAAGCAGCATGCCCCAGACTGAGAAACCCCTCATCTAGGAGACTGCTTTTGCCTCCAACTACTACGCAGTGATTCTGCAAGAATGCCTGGACCCAGGGGAGTTTGAGCTCTCTCATATCTCCTGATGTCTGTGGTTAGCATCTTCTGTTCACTCAGGGAGGTGCCTCCTTAGGACCCAGCTGAGAAATGGTGTTGTTGCCTCATTCAGCAATGACTTGCGTTGCATATACCTCCCTGAGGCAGGTCAGGCTTGATGGGATACTGCTTTTATCCCATGGTTTGAACTCTCTCTGGTGGAAAAGGCATTATGTGTCGTCTCCAGTCCTGTGCTAGTGCAGAATTTCCAGTGGTAATCCATTACAGGAACCTCCTCCTGCTTGCTTTTGTGTCCTGCCCCATCTCTATATTTTCCAGAAAATATAAGGGTGAATTTTACTTAAATTAGGAAATAGTTCTTGAAACACCTGGATTTGACTTTTTGAGGCATAAACTACTCCTCAGTGGTATCTTTTTTTTTCTCAAAAGCCCAGCTTTGCTCCTCACATAATGTTCCTCACTTACATAATGGATCCATCCTGAATTGCATCCAGCTGAAAGTCAGCCTTTGAAAGATTGGAGGCACATTAGCATTCAGAGATTCTCAAGGTGCAGAAATTTGGCAGCCTCAGTGCATGTCTTCACACTCCATAGTCCTCCCTTGAAAGGTGAAGGCCTGCCAGTTACTGAGTATTATTATACAATTAACCTTGTTGGGAGAAGTGTCCACACAATCGTGGATTATAACTGTAAAGCTTGTAACAAATCACAACGTAATCAACCCCACCAGTGCTGGAAACCTTTCTGGGGCACTTAAAATGTCATTTGCTATGCACATTTTTCCCCTTATTTGCTTTATTATTAATAATAATACAATAATAATGAAAAGATCTTTAAGGAAGCCTCAGGAAAGGAATTTTATAAACATTAAGATGGAATAAAATAAGCACATTCCTTTTTATCAGGACATTTTCCATTATAAATGGCCAGCTTTCTCATCACCCTGCCAACAGCTTTGCCTGCCATCTGTTCACTGATGTCATACTATGAAGTTCACTCACAAAACTGCTTGTTGGGAAGCCCAGGGTTGTGCTAGAAAAGTTTTGTTTAGGAATAAATATGCTGGCATCTCACATGGGTTGTTTTTTTTTTTTTTTTTTTTTTTTGATTTTAAAGAATGACTTTTTTGTTTCTTTGAAAGTTCAGGTTGCTATCTTCACTATGCAAAGATAATGACCAACATTTTCTGAAGTTACTGAAGCTTTTGGCTCTTTCTGCTATGGAAATATAAGTGTAGGACATCTTGAGACAAGAGAACCAGTTTTCAAGAGATGCTATATACTTCTCTTCTGGAAAAGAGACTCAATTCAGGTCAGCTTAGTTGGGCATCTGGAATCCTTACCAAAGCCTCAGAAAATACAGTTCAAACAGAGCTGGGTGGGGAAAGAGAAAGAAAGGAAAAAGAAATCCACTTTTTGAGGATGAAGGAAAAAAAATTAAAGAGAAGAAATGAATGTAGTAATCAATCAAGCAGTCAGATCTCTCATCTCTCTAGTTTCTAGGAAAACCCAGAGAAATTTCTGGTGGGAAATTAAAATGTTATGTATTTAACTCTTTCTTTCTCCCAAGGAAAGAGAATTGTATTTGGAAATGATAATGGGCGTGTAATGGAAATGATGTTAGTGTGTTTCTATAGCCAAGCTGAGCTTTGGCTGGATTGTGCTTTCCATCATTCTGTATCGGATTTATGCGACAAAGTTTTGGTGATGGGAGGGCTGCAAGGCTGATCTTTTTGAATCCAGAAGCTGCCCCATGTTAGACAAGAGCCAGCTCCAGCTATTCCAGAAGGGACCTGCTGCTGGCCAAAGTGAGCCAATGAGCTGCACTGGTTGCACTTCTGTGAGAGCAAATTTAAGAAAGGGAAAAACTCCTGTGCTGGAGCAGCTCCTGTAGAATGGGCCCCATGGTATGTGCACCATGTTGGAGCAGCTCTTGAGGAGCTGCAGGCCGTGGGAAGCCCATGTAGGATCACTTTGGGAAAGACAGCATCATGTGGGAGAGCCCCCATGTTGGAGCAGGAGCAGAGTGTGAGCGTGAAGGAGTGGCGAAAACATTATGGACTGATCACAGCCCCCATTCCTTGTTCCCCTGCTGCTCAGGTGGAAGAGGTAAAAGGAAGAAGGGGTTTTCTTAGTTTACTTGTATTTTCTCACTGATCTAGTCTCTTTCAGTAGGCAGTAAATTAATTTTTTTATCTTCCTATGCTGAATATGTTTTGACTCCAACAATAATTGGAGAGTGATATCCCTGTCCTTATCTCAAACCTTATCATATTTTCTCCCCTTGTTCCTTTGAGAAGGGTGAGTGAGTGTGATGTGGTGGAGCTTAGTTTGCCATCAGTGTAAAAACACCACAGGCCATCATCACCATTTTCCAGGTTTCTGAACTCAGAGAAGTAGATACTTTTCCCTCTTCACCATAGTTACAGCAGCACCCAGAAGCACTGATCTTGTTACCTCTGCTCTGTCCAACCTACTGCTTACTAAATGCTTTCAGTGAACCCTCCTGAGAGATGGAGGTTTGTACTGTCCAAAAATCAGGCTGGATAGCGTGAGAAGCTTTTGTCATCTCCATTTAATGAGACAGCAGCCTTGCACCTGTCCTGTACGCATCTGTAGAGGGTCTGCCATGGATTTCCTTACTTGAGGAGTTATCTTGCTGTTAACATGAAAGGATGAGACAGGGATTCCTGAGTGGTCTGCATCATGGAGGTTGGAAAGAGGCATGGACGAACATGCTGAGAGCTGACAATCTCAGAATACTGTTCTTTTGTGTAGAAACATGAAAAATACTTCTGGCATAGCCAAGAGGAGTCTTTTGTGTTTTTGCCCTCCAGGACTCTGTTCATCCTCACACCAAATCCTGTTAACTCTGTGTTTATGCTATTGCCTGTGTACTTGTAGCCAGAACTTTCTGCTTTATGATTAGACTTGCAGCCTATTTCTGTACACATTACGCACTGAGGTTAGCACAGAAATGAAAAAGTAGGTCCCTAGAAGAAAAATGGAATAGAAGACCCTGTTTCATAAGAGGAAGGAGGGAACTTTGCTTGTTTTTTTTTCTAGGAAAACAGAGATCAAGAAAGAATGGCATAACTTTTCATGACTATTGTAGGATCATTGAATCATTAAGGTTGGAAAAGTCCTCTAAGATCATCTAGTCCAGCTGTCAATGCTGAGGTTGGAAAGAGTAAGATGCCAGAAAAGGGGAAAGAGCTATTTGAAAAGTTTCATACTGGAACACACAAAGATAAATGTGGCCAGGAACAAACTAAAACTGGAGAGGGTTTCAGTTCACTTGTGAAGTTTTCTGACCTCCCATAAAGAAGAGTAGGGGTAAGTATGCAAGCCTGCCCTCAAGTGGAACTTTCCTCTATATGTGAAGAGAACAAGCTTGTTAGCAGAAGCCATGCTGGCCCACGAGTGTTGCAGTTCAGTCTGTTTGGGCTAAAGGGGTATAATGAACCCATACTTTCTTTTCCACTGCTTCACAAAACCAAAGTGTTAGGCCTTGACTTCTGAATCATCTCCCTGCTAAATCCAGCATTGCTGCCTATCTAAATTGGAATACCACATTTGTAATTAAGTCTCAGGCAAGATCTTTATTCAGAAAGTGGTCCTAAAAAGCATTTTTTTTTTCTTTTTTTTTTTCTCCTGTACTTGGCCAGATCCCAAATCATTGAGGAAAGCAGCACAGAAGCTAAAAATGATTCAGTTTAGTAGAAAATGGAAAATGTTCCTCCATCAAGTGTGCATCTGTGTCTCTCTGTATATCCTAGTCTAAATATAGGTGCTCTGAGGGTTTTATACAGATAACTGGAGAAAGGAAGGTGAAAAGAAAGAAATCACTTAATTTCCTCTTGTCCTTTCTCCATTCTACATAGTGTTTTCAAATGCCTGGGCTATTCCAGTTTAACCTCTTGAAGGTTTTGCACAGTGAAGCCACAAAAATGAGAGGACTGGAGGAAACCCCACCTGCAAAGTAGCGTGCCAAGGAGAGGCCTTTCAGTTTTAATCACCCCACTTAATCCTGCCATTCCTAAACACTCTCAAAGGTTGGAGTTGGTCATTTGTTTTCTTAAATTAACATAAATTGGAATTTATGGGCCAGGTGATTCTCTTTGAAAAGGGTCCTTGTGTGCTAGGGAGGTGGGGGGTGGGACTGACCTGTCAGCAGGGAGCTTTTGGGCTACTCCAAAAGCAATTCTTTGTTGTTCTCTCTTCCCATCAATGCTACCCAAAGAAAAATAAATAAATAGCAGTGCTCAGCCTTCTTTTAACAGCTGCTCACAAAGATTCCTTTCTTAATGCTTTTTTTTCCCCCTCCTTCTCTTGGGCCTTCTGATACCTTGGCACAGCAAAGGGGGAAGAGAACTCTAGAGACAGTGGGATCTTCTTGGGAAAACTTTGTTTTCAGTGTTTGCTTTTTTGTCTGCTTAATATAAGCTGGTCTGGGGACAACTAGGTATTGTTTCTTTCCCCAAGGAAGATCGTATAGGATAAATCAAGGAAGCCTTGGGACTTGCAGTTTACCCCTATTAAATCTGACCTTGTATATCCTCTTTGCTGAGGAGGAGAAGCACGTTGTTTTCTGTTCCCAACATCAGAATAGCTTTCCATGGGATAAAAACTCAGAGCAACTATCTACACTGCATACTGTACACTTTTAGTGAAGTATATTCTGATGTGTTTTACCTTGTGCTGCCTGGGGCTAAGAAAGGGAATAAACTGTCTTCTGGCTCTTCTATAAATTCTGTAAGAAGCAAAGGGATTAAACTGAGAGAGTCAGATTAGACATTAGGAAACACTTTTTCACAATCTCAATAGTTAAATACTGGAATACATTGCCTAGGGAAGGGGTGTAATCTGTGTTATTAGAGATTTTTAAGGAGAAGTTAGAAAAGTATTTGGCAGGAATGTTTCAATAGAGCTTAATCCTGCCTTAGGACAGGGGATCAGACTCAACTGGTTCCTCAGCCCCTATTTACCCTCTCTCAGTTCTTCCAAGGATGACTTCACCTTTCTGATCTGGGAGGAATCATAGTCCATCTAGTACAGTGTTTCTACAGTAGATTGCACTTCCAACTGAACCGTTGTCATCCCTTTCCCCAGCTTCCTTACTCAGTCCCACATGTGGAAATGAGTATATATGCTGGCAAGTTGTGATGTTTCTGGGCTACTGCCTGATGCATGCCAGGCCGTGGGCCACAGGCTGAAGAATGCTGGCTGTAGTGACCTCCTGAGGTTCATTTGAGCCATAATTTCTCTGATCCTAGCAGCGCTCATGTGGTCCATCATCACGGCTCTATTAAAACACAGTAATATGAGCTTTGATAATAATTATGCCCCTAAGTCCCAGGAGAAAAAAGACAGCTCATGGATGAGATTGACAGTCTGGACATATGACAAATAACATAAAATCCCAACCTTTTGGTAAACCTGCTGTTGTAATGCTTGCAAGTCTTTCAGGTCCAAATTTTCAGGTGTATTCTTAGAGGCTGACACACACTGAGGTTAGACAGCCTTGCCTTTCCAACTTCAGAATGCAAATGCTGTTCCTGCTCAAGGACAAAGGAGAATATCTAAGACATTGTATGCCACCTGCAATGAACTGAGGAATCATTCACTGAAAATAGGAATAGATGTAGATAAAAGTGATGTAATTATCAGTTATACTTTCTTATGCACATATATAGCCAGATTCTTCAAGTTTTTAAAAGTTTGAAGTAGCGCATCTGATTATTAAGAACATCCAGGTGAATACAGATCAGAATATTGTGTACCATTAAAACTCTTATAGCCTCTTCTATAGAGACCTATCAAAGCTCTTAAGAAATGTTTGGCCTTCTTTATGTTTTTGGGACTTAATTCTGTAAGGACAAGTTTATTTTACCTGAGTTTTTTGAAAACAAAATCTGAAGTATACACATGATATGAACCCGTCTTGTTCTTTCAAGCATCTCCCACCTATATATGGCTGAGACAGAAAAGTAGTTAAGGGTGAGGATGAAGTTAGGCAGTGAGAAAGTTATGTAGAAACAGGATACTTCTTACATGTTTCCACACCTATAGAGAAAGAAGTCCACTTTCACCCTCTAATCATGAGAGTCTTTTTCATTTGCTCTAGCTTAATGGTTGTCATCATCCAAGAGTTATGTTTGAGACTAGGTAGGTGTGTAGATATCCAGAGAGGTGATATAGCTCATGTAGCCCTTCAACAGAGACAGATTTTTTTTTTTTAATTATTATTTTTTTTTTTTCTGCCTGTTTCCATCATCTACCCTGCGGGAATCTGATGTATTCAAATAAATATTCTATGAATCATGGTTATCCATTCAAAGCCCAAGCCCTGAGGG
Source organism: Lagopus leucura (assembly GCF_019238085.1). Lineage (NCBI taxonomy): Eukaryota > Metazoa > Chordata > Aves > Galliformes > Phasianidae > Lagopus > Lagopus leucura. The sequence goes on along the minus strand of NW_024962273.1, from coordinate 13,973,724 downwards.
CTCTCACTTCTCCTGTGCTCCAGTTCACCTGCCCACACCTGTTCAGCTCTTCGTTTGCCCTTGTGTTGTGCCCCTCTTTCATCTAGCTCTAATAGTTTCTAGATGCTCTGTGTGAGACAGGAACGATACAGAAAAACAGATCTATGCCCAGGAGTATGAATCAAACACAAAAAGTCAAGCCAGATCCTCATATACTGGAAATGAGTTAGTTCCTCTGAGTGACACAAAGATCTGCTTTTTATTCTAAAAGCATAAATGCTTCTTTTTTTTTTTTTTTTTTTTTTTTTTTTCTTCCCTGCCCAGGCTTAAGGACACTTAAGTTACAGGATGTGCACTGTCTGGGATATGTTTGTGAACGTTTCTTCCTTTCTTCGCACATCAAATCCCTTTGCTTTAATGCCATGATTCCTGGCTCAGAGATTTGTGCACCTTCCAGTAATCTCTGGAAGAGCCACAAGCTTGAGGTTCTCCTAACACAAGGTGACAAGAGGTGTAATTCCCTCTGCATGTTCCTGGAAGCCAGAGGCCTTTGAGGTCTTTGCATCCTGAAAAGAGTGCACAGGATGGTACATCATTTCTCCTTTGCTTTTGGGCTGTGCTTTCCTTTTGCTCTGTGGGGAAAACCTGGATGTTTCCCAAAGATAGAAGGAATCATGTATAGGTGAATGTCTGCAGGCTGGAGAGTGAACAGTACCCTAACAGTGAAGAGAGATAACATATCTGTGAGAGAATGACTGGGGCTGATGCAAGCACTGAATCTTCGTGTTTGAACTGGAATCAAGATTATAATTTTTAATAAACTTTTTTTTTCTTTTTTCTGATGGTTGCTGGGCAATGCAAAGGCTAATGGAATATACCATCATTTCTGGAGCACAGGAAAGGGATTTGCTGACCTTCATAGAGGAAGAATGACTTTATAGGGCAGGCATTTGGATAGGACTCCTGGGACTCCTAGTTTTGCCACAGATGCAGGCAAGTCACTTAGGCCAAGTCTTTCAGAAGCATTTAATGAAGAAAGATGGAGAGTAGCTCAAAATGGCAGTCTCCACCCATTTAAAGAGGGAACTGGCTTGCTTTGGGGACAGCTGACGAAAAGGATTTGCAAAGTAGAAGCCCGACGACAACAAGATCAGACTTTCTAAACAAAGGAAGAAGCTTGACACCTTTGCAAGGGAAGCAGGATAGACTGATGTGACTGAAGGCCTGAAGTCACCTCAGTGACCTTTATGAGAGAGAAGATCCTTTGATGAATCTCCAGCAAGGCTTATTTTTTAATACTTTTTATCTGATGCTTGTTTTCCCCTAAGAACTAAGCAGTGACATGCTGCCAACCTCCCTTATTAGATACTAGGAAACATGCATGGTGAAGAAGTCATGACTCATGATATAATCTCTTTTGCAAAGTTGAATGCTGTGCAAGTAGTTTTTCTGGTGCCCAATACAGCGTAACGCTTACATTTTTTAGCATTGACTAAGTAACTCTTTTCTAATGGGTCATCTATTTGTATTCAATTTAAAGCATTTTGAGACCTCTGCTTATGAGTTTTAGCTTTTTCATGTCTCTAGTAACTGACCAAAGGGGGCAAAATTTAATCAAGTAAGCATTGTTTCCTTAGCTAAACTAGGCAAAGATTTATATGTATGGTGTATGAAAATGTATGATTGGTTTTAGTCTTTAGGATCTGAAAAAAGGCAGGAGGTCCACCAAGACCTGCAGAGGGATGAAGTCAGTGACTAGGGAACATCAAATTCAGAGCTCCTGTTTATATGTGGCAGAGCCTGAAAGTGCAACCTATGTGCCATCAAAACACAGAGAGAGGAAGCGTTGTTTATAAGAATGGCCTTTTTAATTTGTGTCTTTTAACATTACCTGTCCTGATATAAGGAGCGTGAAGACTGCTGCATGGTTAAGAGGTTACCTCCACAGCCCAGGCTCTGGTCTCATCTGTAGGCACTCAAAAGTACCAGGTGCCCTAACAGTCACCCTTCTGTGACATGGTAGATACAACGTTCTTGGTACCTCCTCTGAATTTATTCATTTGGGATGTGGCTCTCCAGGGCCAAAAGCACATATACCTTCAGCCTCCTCATCTGCAAAACATGTTCCTTCCTTTTGTGCAAGATGTCCTGGTGGGTAGGATACACTCCGCTGGGAAGAGACAGGGATTACACAAGCAAGAAACTATCCTTCAAACTTAATTTGTATGACAATGCTGGCCTGGTTACCCAGGGAGTTTTCAAATGTGACCTCAGCAGGGTTTTATTAATGGATTTCTCATTTTGTTTTACTTCTTTTTTTCCTTTCCTCTAGAGCACCTTGGTTTACATGTATCTGTTTTATTCCTTTCACATTTTATACTAATGACAGACTTCCTGGGGAGCAAGGTGTCTTCATTATCTGATACATTCAGATCTCTTCTCTTGGCCATGGGCTATTCAAGCTCTTTCATATGAAAGGGAATGGGAGACTGGATCATGACATATCTCTGTCGTCATCACCACTGCAGCTGCATTAAGCTCCACATGCTGACCAACTCCAAATCATGAGAAATACTTCAAGGTGATATCCTCAGGTGTCCTGAGCTGGTGTCTAGATCAGAGGCTTAACTAGTGAGTCCTCAAATCAATACATTTGCTTATAGCTTCTGAGAGTAAGTGGCTGATTAAATCCTCCAGTGCTTGTCAGTGTTTCAGCAGAAATATACTGCTTAAGGAAGGAGAGGATAAGGAGGGGAAGGAGCTCTGAATCTTTGGGGAAAGAGAATATGTTGTAAATAAAGCGACGTTCCATTAATTAACTTTGCAATTACAAGGCAATTAGGCTTTAGTAATCGTTTTATCTTGAGCTCAAACCAAAAACCTTAATGGGAAAAATCTGTCATATCCAGTTTCTGTCCAGATGCTTAATTCCACCATCAAACTAATCCTAACAGTTGTCAGCTTCATTCCATTAGTGATTGTAAAGTAGAAAGTGCTCAAAACTCTGCTTCCCTCCCCTGCTTGTCCCAGCCAATGGGGAGAAAGAATGGAGGAGAAGAGGTAAAATACGGAGGTGACCATATTGCTAACTGGCCTTGTTAGTAGTTGTGTAAGAACTGTTTGGCAATACTTTGGAAGGAGATCGTAAGTAGAGGATTTTAGGGATTGATGTTATCCTCAGGTAAAGAGCTGGCATGAGGCAAACAGATTGCTTCTGTATTTCTAAAGCCTTTGCACAAATTCGGATCTGGCAGCCTGGAAAATAAGAATGGAATTAAGCTTCAGTTAGGCTTCCTGAGAAAGTGTCATTTTTTTGTTGTTGTTCCTATGTCTTGTGTCTTGACTTTAAATTATCACTTATGTCTTGATTTGACCACTATGGAAATGACAAAGATGTGGTAGAAGGGAAAAAGAAATTATCTGTAGGCCACGTGAAGAATGAGTGATATTTGGGTATTTCAGCATTCCTCCACATCCTCAGCCACAAGCTACTAGTTAACTCAATTATTTGCATAAATTTACATTGTATATAACTGCTGAGGTCACTGAATACTTGAATAATTGAACAAATTGGTTGGTTGATTGAACAAATATATTAACTGAAAATGAAAGAAGATCTTGGCTGAAGTGTGTTAACACTCATAACTTAAACTGTCAGTCATACTGGTTGTGTCTTGATATGAGACAAGATAATTTTGTAAAAGGTTTTCCCACTCTTTCCAGATTTTTATCTTAGCTTGTAAAAAATTACTGCATGTCAGCTCTGTATAGATTAGTCTATATATTGCCTTGCTATTTTTTGAGAAAGAGAAATTGCAAAATGAGGTCCTCTGTTGAAGGTGGAGTTCTTGATCCAGAGAGGAATTTGAATGTTGGCAGCTTCTGTTTCATTTAGGAGCTGCACCCTGTTTCTTTTTAATTCCTCATAAGCATTTGTGAAGAGGTCATATATACTGATGAATACATTCAGGTCCCTGCAGTTAATTATGGCTTTAACAGTGAACCAGCCTTCAAGAACCTGAAACACATCACTGCTTTCTTGAAAAACAACATTTACTTCAACTTCGAATGCATTAACACTATTCTCCTAAAATGAATTCTACTCACCTTCTCCCTTGTCATCTGCTTTTATTTTATTTTAGGGAATCCAAGCTAAGCAAACTACTGTTTTCTTCCAAAGAGGGATGCACTGAAATTCAGTTTGTTCTCTCCCATACAAGTTCATAGATCTAATTGTCTGAATTCACGTGCACCTCCTTTGTATGTTGTAAGAAATAAGGCTTTCTGCACTGGGGAAGGACTTAGAGTCCTATGAACTGCATTTCAAAGTAGCCCTGAGGACCTGGACTGAACAACAGTCTGTGGCTCTGCCTTCCCCAGCCAGCCAAAAGCAACGAATGGGAGAGCTGTGCTTATGGAGGGAACACTGGTAAATGCTCAGTGTGAGCTAGAGAAGCACTGGTCATGGTGTCAGCCTCTGCAGTGTGTGAACCTGAAGAAGGAGAAGCATCCTCCATGCTGGAGAATAGAAAGTTACACTGCAAAGTGATCCACAGAGTATGGACTTAGTGAGCAAGAAGCTGACTTTTTCTTCTATTAATTTGTCAACAGAGGTCAGCATTAGCTTCCTCTTCATCACTTTTTCTGCACAAAGTTTCATTAGCCCTTCAGGGTGACAAGGCTGAAGAGGCTGGGAAGATGCACGTGTTTGGATGAGCTGTTTTATATGCCAGAGGCCTTGTTGTTGCTCTGGTTGTCCAATATTAGTGCTGCTAAGGTGGAAACAGGCTGTCCAGATCATTAGGTGCTATGCTGTAGGAATCCAGAGCATCACAGTGATGTGCTTAATTGTGTATAGAGTGTGAAAATCCTCATGTAATCTAAGTGACCCCACCCCATCTCTCAAGGCCTTGATATCACAGCTGAGGCCTGATAATAGCTAGGCTATATGGATCAGCCCCGTATTGCATTTAATATTGCCCCTCTCTGATGTTTAATAACCTTTTCTAGGAAGCTGATGACCCAATACAAAAATCTCTCTCCTCTCCTTGCACACAACACAGAGGTGATCATTGGAGACTTTAGAGGGTATTTATTTAACAAGGGAAACAAACCTAAACACAAAAAGGGATGGTTAAAAAAAGAATTTTTAAACAAACTCCAAGAACAGCAGCTGATCCTTCTCTTTTGTAAACAAGACCTTACTGTAATCTTTTTAACTCTCACCACAAGCCAGATTTATCTTTGGACATCCTGCCCAGAAATCGTTGCACTTCTCTGCAGCAGAATAAACACTGGAGGGAACCGGCCGCATGGACACACACACACACAGCGGAGGGGAGAGGGATCAGGGCAAAAATGTTTTATTGCAATGGCTAAAAGAAAAAAAAAAAAAAGAAAAAAGTCGTGAAATCAAATTGCATGTGGGTGGATAGCTCACTTCCTTCACGCAGTTCTTATCCACTGATCCTGTATGCAGCATGCGAGTACTCTAGATCCTGCGCCTTCTCATCATTTGACTCTTTAAATCACTGCAAATATATACAGGGGGAAAAAAAAAGGAAACATGTCTTGCACAGCAGAGTTGTGGTGATGTGACAATCTCTTGACTCCCATCCAGAGAGCTGACGTGGCTGAGACCTGGAACTGCTGGGCGGTGGCCATTGGGTGCAGGCAGTGTATTCAGGGGGCTGAGGGGATGCAGATGTGTGCACTGCTGCTTGGATGTGGCCTTGGAATCTCTCCTTTGTGCTTCTGGCCATCCTGGTAACACCAGGAATCACCCAGAACTCTTCTTTCTTTTCTTTTGCTTTAAGGGCAAACTTCTGGGCAAGTGCCCAGACAATCATTGCTAGGAGCAGGAACAGTGACCAATTAAAGTTCCTTTGTGTACAGTAATGCTGAGATCTCCTCTACCTTTAGTAGAGAGAAGCTCACAGCTTTTCAAAAAGTTTGTATTAGGTGCTGTAATGGTTTTCCTAGTAAATCCCAACATAATGAACCTTAATATAGAAGCTGGCGGTAGGAGCAGAGTTATGTGCTGGTGATTGCATTCAATTGATCTGAACATCAAAAATATTTCCAAATCATGCCACAGGTGGCCAAGAAAACCAGTGGCATTCTGTCTGTATCAGAATTAGTGCGATCAGCAGGACCAGGCAGGTGACTGTCCCCCTGTGCTTGGCACTGGAAGTTTTGGGCTTCTTACTACAAGAAAGACAATGAGGCCCTGGAGAATGTCCAGAGAAGGACAATGAAGCTGGTGAAGGGTCTGGAGTTCAAGTCTTATAAGGAGTGGCTGAGCGAACTGGGATCGTCTGGGGCTGAAGAAGAGGAGGCTCAGGGGAGACCTCATCACTCTCTACAGCTATATGAAAGGAGGTTGTAGCGATGTGGGGGTCAGCCACTTCTCCTGAGTAACAGCAATAGAACAAGAGGGAATAGTCTTAAGTTGCATCAGGGGAGGTTCAAGTTGGGTATTAGGAAATTTTTTTTCTCAGAAAGAGTGGTGAGACGTTGGAACAGGCTGCCCAGGGAGGTGATGAAGTCACCATCCCTAGAGAGTTCAAGAAAAGAGTACATGTGGTACCATGGTCTAGAGAGTTCACAGGCATGAGTTGATAGTTGGACTGGATGACCTTACTGGTATTTGCAACCACAATGATTCTATGATAATCTCTTTTTACTATATTATGTGGATAGGTAAGCAGGAGCCTAGAGACAAAATTTTTTTCAGCTATCTGACACTGTGAAACAGTGAATGTGTAGTAGGCTTTTGTCGTCGTACATGTTGGAGGGGAATAGAACTGAACAAGATTGATCAGGGAGACAGGTGGCAACATGGAACTGATTAGGAAAGAGATAAAGTGAATCAAATGCAAGTAGTCTGGGCACAAGTTCTTGCACTCTTGAAGCATGCACTGCAAACGTGTCATTAATTACTGATGAAATTCTCTTGATGTTGCACTTGTTCCTGTTGCCAACCTGTGGTCGAGAGTGACATCATTTTTTCTGTGATCAACATCAAAGGAAGGGAAGAGAAGCCTAGGAACCCATGTAAATCCAAAGGGAAGCAAGCAAAAATGTGTCATTAACTCTGTGGATGGCATGATGAGGAAAAAACTTCTATTGCCACTTGTTTTGGGAGGATCTTTGCAGCTTTGCTCATGGCTCTGCATGAGTAATGTGGTTGTCCTGTGTCTCCGACAGTGGAAAAACAATGATTATACTGCACTGTCACATTATTTCCTTCCTCTTCAGTGAGTGAGCTGAAAAGCAACACAAATTTATCCAACTCCAACTGTATTTTTGTCATTCTTTCATTGCGGAGCTGCTGTTTGCATCAGCTTCCTGTTTCATGACAGGCCATTGATGGGGGCATTCTCTGTTTTTCATTCTTTTTGTTCCTTACAGATGCAAAACTTGGGGAGTCTTCACAAGCAATCTGGAGGAATGAGTCTGCGGTAGAAAGGACAGTGCCTGTGAAATTATTACTTAAAACAGAGTCCAGAGTCTCAGGATGTTATCCTTGAGTGACCTGGGAAGGAGTGAACTCCTTCATAGCTGAAGAGCATGTGATGTTGACTGTTGTCAGGAAACCTGCAGCTGCAGGAGAATGGCCTGAAACTTTTTAACGGGGAATCTTCTTTTCTGTTGGCATACTTCTTTACTTTTAACTCGAAGATCTCTGTGATATTCTTCTTTTTTAGCACTTTGGCTTTCTGATTTCATACTGCAAAACAGATAATTTGTAACTCTCAAGATCTTGCCAGTGCTTCCAAAGGATGCATGTTGCCTCACAGACTTTTTTTTCCCCTCTTTTATTTCTTTTTTCTTTTTTTTTTTTTTTTTTTTTTCCCGGCACATAAAGCTATAAACAAGCAATGAAGAAATCCATCCTTTAAAAATAGCTGGTGACGATCAGAGCACATGTTTTGCTACTCATGCAGAAAAGGCAAGCATCTGCTTTGAAGAGAAGGCTTCAATGGCTCCAGCAGCAATTTATAGTCATGAAGCTGTCAGCTTGCACCTGCACTGCAAGCAGCAAAGGAGAAGGGGGAAGAGGATGTCTCTTATTTAAATTTCAGAGTTATTCAATAGAAATCATTCTTTTGGCCCCCCATAATCTTAAAAGGCCAATTTTAAAACTGTGGTAACAATGCTGAGATACAGTAGGTAATATATGCTCTTCTGACACTATCTTGGACTGATCTTGAGAGTGGCTGGGGTGTAGGATAGGAATACAATTTACTAGTAATGATTAAGTTTTCTGTGGTGCCCTAGTCCTTCTAACCTCAAAAACTGTGGCTCAAATCTGTAGAAGAGAGGAAGCAAACTATCTTCTTGTTTCCCCCAAACTCCTTTTGCACCTTTCTTCTGCAGGTCCCCATATTTGTGCCTGTATCCAAGCCGCAGTGTCTGTGCCAACAGGGAGAGGATGTGAAGGTGGATTTCAATCTCCAATAACTTTCAGTTGGATAGGTTTCCTGCCAAAGAGGAAAATGAGCCCAAAGTTTCAAATTATGGGAGAAAAGCCCTAGCAGCATAGCAGTGACTGAGGGCAGGTTTTTGCTTCTGAGAAGAACTAAGCTGAAGAGCTTTTCAGCAATGACATTGAATAAAAGACCAAACTGAGGTCTGCTGCAGGAGCAATCCTTTGGTTTAGCATCAATCTTGAGCTGAATGTTAATGGTAAGGCTATCAAGAAATAATTTCATGTTCTGTCAGATATTCAGAGAGGATTCAAATAGATTATCTTAGATTGACACACATAATTAAAAACTCATTTAATACTTAGAATGAAACCACTGCAAGATATTGACTCTGAAATACCAAAATGACTATGTGAGTGGGATTCAACATTTTGTTGTAGTGTGAACAACAAACTATACATTCTGTATAAAGACATAAATGTCTTAAGAAGTAGTTTTAGCAGTATCTAGAATGCTTTAACTTGTATGAAAATAATTCAAATCAATGACAAGCTCAATGAAATGGTCCAAGGTAGTCCAAATACAAGTCTAGTTTCAGGATGATTTACTCTTGCTGAGAAGATATTCCAGAAAAGCAAGTCTATTCTGTCAAGATGGCATTTGCAAATAAAAAAATACTCATATTCCTTTCCACTTCATCTTTTCTGATCATTGACCTGTTCATTTTTCTTATAAAATTGCAGATTCCTCTGTAAGGAGAATATTTTTCCCTCCAATTCATTGGAAACAGGTAAGTTGCATTTCAGTTTCTCTAGTAAAAAGCTTAAGCTAGTCTCTTTAATCATGCATCTCAGAAAATGTGACTGTTGTCAGAAGAGATTTCAAGCAAGATATTGCCCATGGGAGAAAATGTAGTTGTGTGCCAGGAACATGGAGATAGATTCCCAAAGGGGAAAAAAAATAGTGAAAGACAGAACCAGTCTCGCAGAAGCACCGTTATGCTTTGGTCTGGGAAGTGAAACACCCAACATACTATTTCCTCTGTTAACTAAGAGGGGCAAGGATTAACCAGCCCTTGAAAAGGTAATAATTTAAGCAAGTGGAATGCCAGCAATGCTCACTTTCAGGGGAAAGTTTATAGTGCTTATATCCTGTCTGCTTTACTTTAATAAAATGTAAAATACTTTCAAATAAACTAATGGACTAGGGATACATATCCTCTGGCACTTTTCCCCCTGTGTTCACATCCTGATTGCTGTATAATTCAGTATTTTTCAAGTGTAAGTTCAGTGTTTGCTCTGTCATATTTGGCTGTTGGGGGCTGGACTTAGCACTCAATCAGGGGAGAAGCATTGGTTCTTCAGAAAGAAATGATGGTGAGATTGGGAAGGTTCAGACTGTATCCCACAAGCTTGTTTTGCTATAGCTATATTTCTTCACAAAGTTCTTGTTCTTCATCAGAGAACACTAAGGCACATACACAACAATTCAACACAAAAGCAACATGTTCACTCTTGTGTCCTTTGTCAAAGATAATAACAGAAGTTATGGCTGGTCAACCCTACAGTAACTAACTGTTAGTCACGATTCAGCCCTTAAGATTGTTTATTTACTGATCTTATTTATTATGTTTGTGCACAAAAGATACCAAGGTGCCTTTCTGATAGCTCTTGGAAAGGCCTTCAACAAGAATAGGATTCTGCAGAAATGGAAAGCAGAACCGGTGACAATAATTATTAATGAGGGCTACCTATCCTTGGTGATAAGAACTTTAAGAAAGCCTCTGCATTGTCAGATTTAGAACAGCTTTCAGTGGTTTGGGAGAAAACAAATATGTACTGCAGGTTGGAGAGAGTCTTCAAAAGGCCGTTGTGGGTCATCAGCTACTCACAGGAAGCCTCGGTAACTGCCTCAACTTTACTTCAGAGTCAGTTTAGTTTTAAAACCATAGAAACCTGAAGTCCAGAGTTGGAACCTAATCACTGAAGCATTTTGCTACTGTGTAGTGGGGAAATGTTGATGTTTTTTTCTTCTTCTCTTTTTATTTTACATAACTTTGTTAAAATGCTGCTCTAAACCATGTGAAACAGCATTGAAGAGGAGAGAATGACTTTGACTTTCATGAGGTCCAGGCTTATCTTTTGGCTGCTGAGAAAAGCAGCTGATCCAGTACTCCTGTTAGATACACTTGCACTTCCACGCGTTTGTTCTGTGCCTTAGTCTTTTGGAGCTTTTCCTCTGCAAAAGTGATAGCCATCCAGATTCCCAGCATCTCACTGCAACATCAAACATCCTGAAGGGTCCCTTCTGGAGACTTTGTCTTCTACACAGCACCAGAATAGATGGGCAGCACATCCACAGTGCTAGAGCTCGCTAGATGCTGATGCCAGTAGAGAAAGGATGAGTTCTAAGCTATTATCTCCACATTCATCTAGTTTGGAGACTGCAGGATCTCATTGCAGCAAAGCAAAATATCCTGTGGGCAAAAGGAAAGATGAGAAAGTTAATCTGTTCTTCCCCCCTCTATCCAGTTGTCCATGTTACAGGCATATGATTTTTATTTAAAATAAATGGGAAGGCATGAATCTCTACTGGTATCCTGCAGGTCTTATCATTTTTTGTAAGGAGAAAAACCAGAACGGCTTTGAAAGGCAGGAGTTGTGTTTATTTCATTCTCTTCAGATAGCTGCTAAATCTCTGTGTACAGTGAGGCCAGTCCCTGGCTTTCATCTGGCTGTTTTGATGAATTAGTCAAGTCATTGGCATATCCTGGCAATAGGGTGTATGTTAAGATTGTTCCTCTGCCCTCAGCTCTTTACTGTTGTGCTTTGTTTCCCAGGTGTTCCACACCCTAAATTGAGGAATTTTGTACATCTCTCCTCTCGTGTCTTCATCTCTTGACATCTATATCCTCTGCTGGGTTTTAATAGCAATTGTGACTTCAGGCAAAGGGTACCCCTGCCCTGCCCTGCTTTATTGTTTTTCCTGACCTGAGTAGTCCTGGGACTTCTAGTCCAGATGTAAAGGTTGTAGGTTGCACTAAAAGAGATTAAGGGAAGAGAGGCCAAGGGTATATGTGAGTTCTTTCTTCTTCTGTGACAACCTGAAATTAGATGAAGAGGAGGGCTGTTTGTCGGATGTCTTCTGATAAATGGCGTAGGGCTGTTCTTGTAGCAGGCTGAGGAAAAAAAAATAAGAAGGAAGTCCCTGGGAAAGTCACAAATTTATAAGAAGATAACTTGGTTCACAAAAGGCCGTCTAGCCAGTTAGAGAGGAAACTGAGGTGAACTCCATATCCGATGATGACAGGATAGTCTGCCAGTGTTCAACAAGAACAAGGTTGACCCTTTTGTTTTGCTATTAGAAGAGCAAGACAGCAGGCAGCATGTGGGCACGTCTGTCTTTTATCATAGACAAGCCCATGCCATGAAAATGGAGAATCTTGGGTTTTTGTTGTGGTGGGAAATATTTTTTGTCTGGCTTAAGTCCGATATTTTCTGTGTTGGTAGCGATTTAGGCCAGGTAATGCCCAGCTCAGTCCTTGCCAGCTAGCTGTGTGTCTGTTGCTGCAGATGGGTACATAGGGTACACGTCTCTTGCCATTTAAAAATATGTTATCCAGAGAAGCCAAAATATAACTAACAAGAAAAAAATGCTCTGCACAATAAAACAGAATGCCATAAAAGTGTCAGCGCTTCCAAACCTTTCCCTGGTGGGTCACAGCAGAAATATCCATCGTTCCTCTGGGACACGTCTCCTGCCATCTGCTTCTCATTTATTTTCCCCCCATGCCACCCCTTGGAAGGATTCTGGAAAGAAGAGCTTGGCACCCATTACCAGGAGATTTGCATCCCATGTTTTGATTTGAAGGGTTCCCTCCCCTGAGGGAGAAGTTGGCATTATCCAGTGACCCAAGTTAAAAAAGGAAAACAAAGGGATACACCCAATTCTGCTGCAACTCCCAAATTGATTTTTGAGATTCAGGTGAAAGGCAAGCCAGTGTTTTTCCACTTGATGGCTAAGAAGAGTTTATCTCTGGGACTGAGCGGGAAGTGTTTGTCTCTGTGGCTCATTTGTTTCAAAGCTGGCTTGGCCTGGCTGCATGCTGGAGTTCGAAGTGGTTTTAGCACTTGTGAAGGTGACCTGTTGCCTTAAGGCAGCTCTTGAAGCATGAAGGCTATTTCCAGACTCTTAGGTCAGCCCAGGACTGTGGCTTACAACCATCCAATGTCCTGATGTGTCTCTTGTGCCAGTGTAGTGGTTCACTTGCTGCCTCAAACCAATCTATTTCATCAAGTAGCACAGGAGAAAGTCATGGGTACAACCCTGAATCCCACCCCAGAATGGGTGAATTCTGGAACAGCCCTGAGCATCACTCTCTGGGAAAGCCAAGAGAACTTAAAGCGCTTGTGTGGCCCCATCTGCTCTGCTTCTGTCTCTTCTGCTGACAGAACTCGGGTATCCCTTCTGGACCTTCAGCTGATCACAGGTGATTTCCTCCAGAGGGAGCCAGCCTAAGTAACACAAGATTTTCACCTACTCTGTTCTGCCACTCTTTCTGCCCCAGAACGGATGAGTGTTGTCTTACAATTGGATTCTGCCTTTGCAATTTGCCATCCCTTTTTACAAGAGGCAAAGCAGTGGCAAACTCAGCCTGAACTCGTGTGTTTGTGTGTCACAGAGAGGCTTGATAAATCCCAGCACTGTGTGTAATTACACAAGGTTTTCCTGCATTGCTGCCAATGCAACAGTTCTGATTAGAGGAATGACAAAGGTGTACTCAAAATGCAGTCAAATATAATCAGATCTTCCATCAGACCTGCACAGTTTATCCATGCATCTGCAAGGGAGGGGGATGTAACTTTTGCATATCTGCAGTCCAGTCCTTGTTACCTATTACCAATGGCTTTTAGAATGATGCTTCTCATTAGGTGTGGTATTTGTATAGCCTTGGTTTGCTTCATTCTTTGTCTTTTGGAGGCATGATAGTTTTATTTATCCCTGGAATTTAGATCAGCATGGAGCTCAGCAGCCTCGCCTGTGGTCAGCTCCCACTATCCTGGCAGCCAGGCAGCCATCCTCACTCCTTGCACATATGCCAGCAGCTTCCAGCAGAAAGATGGAAGGGAATGGAGACAAAAGTCTGTCCAAAGTGAGGAGGAAAGAACACAAAGGCAGAAAAGGGAGGGAGCAGATGCTGTCCATGTGCATTTGCTGGTTCCTCCCAGGCATGCTGTATTGAGCCCTCACAGCACATGCTGCATTGCTGCTCACAGGCAGCTCAGAGGAAGATGAGCTCTCCTTCACATACCCTCCATTTTGGCCTTCCCAGAAGCTGGAGTTTGGTCTCTAGCAGATATCAGCAAGCCAGGCTGGCAAAATACACCTCTCCCTCTGGCAAAGAAGGACAAAGCGTTGCTTACTGATCCCAGAAGTTCTGGATTATAGAGAGCTGCCTTGCAGGAGAATTAATTCTATCATCCAACAAGTGGTTATTTAAGTCCTTGTACCTTATTAGTGATCTCTCCCATGAATATAAGTGATTGATGTGGCTGAGATAGTGGTTTTCATAGGTACTGAGAAGCAGGGGTGGTATTTAACACAGCCAACAGATGTATTTTAGAGCTAGCTGGAAGTTGGAGCTTTCTCTCCTGCCTGTGCAACAAGCAAGAATCACTTCCTGTACCTGCCTCAAGACAGGGAAACTATGAGAGATACTTCAAGCACTGCTAAGTGCAAGCTGCAGGTCTACACCATTGACAGTTAGCAAATGGCCTGAAACGTTTTACTCAGCCCCGGTGTAAATGATCCCCTCACTCTCCCTCTCTGAGATTTTCATTTTAGAGCTGGGGGAAAATGCACTGAAGGAAGAGAGAATTCTTGGCAAGATCCATAACTGTCTGCCAACCAGAAACTGAGGCTGCAGCAAGGCAACCAGTTTGAAATCAGACTGTCCCGCATGGAGGACGGCACTTGGCAAATCCACTGGGATTTCATTCAAATGGCCAGGGAGGACAGGCTCACCAGATGATGCCTATTAGCATAGCTCAGCATCACCCCTCTTTGTGAGCGCCAGGGATTCTGTCCTTTATTGTCTAAGCAACCAAATACACGCACACACAATAGGTCTGGAAGGACTTGTGCTGATGACAGGGCTGAATGCTTGATGCAAAATCTTTTGTGCCCAGTGGACTTCTGCGGTCTTTCCTGAGATACTTATTTAAATGTTTGTTTGTTTGCTTTTAAGAAAAAGCTTTAGAGTTTCTTACCTTGAGCAAATACAGGTGATGATGTCAGCCCACACTGGAATCACACTTTTGTGTGAGTCTGCTCCTTTTGGCAAACAAGCTATTTCCAGGCCTGAGTCACCTGCCTTTAGTTTGCTTACCACAGTACACAATGTCTGGACAAATATTTGAACCAGTGTGCTAAATGCATAGGTCCCAGTATCCCTTTTGTGCTCAGCAGTCAGGCCTTCAGAAAATATAGGTGCTATGCTGCTTAAATCCTTCTTCTCAATGCTCAGGTTATGGATTAAACAATAGCAAATGTATGTAATAATTCAGCAGAAAAACTGCTAATTGTATTAAGCCCTCAATGACGCAAATAGCTTTCAGGTATGGAACCAGGGGTGGCTGGCAGGAATGGCTTTGTGGGTTAGGGTCTGTAACTGAGACTTGGGGGTTTCTCTCGAGAGAGGTGCAGAAATGCTGGGAATTTCAACGAGACTTGCAGGTGAGGAATTACTTTTCATTGCAAGGTCCCTGGGGACAGCCACATCATACAGAGGTCGTGAGTAAAACACAGGCTTAGCCCTCAAAAATTATGACTCTGTTCCTAACTCTTCCTATGACTACGTGCACTTGGGATAATCGTGCACATGTCTCTTCCAGCCTCAGTTTTCCCATATGGGAAATCAGGATCCTGTTTGTCACCCCTTCCATACACCCTAATATCTACCCATGGCAAGTGTTGTAGCATAACTTAGTAGCAGGGATACTTTTGCTCCCAAGTGATGTATGCAACTCAAATATTTACAAGTGTTCGAAAGTCAAGTATTTGAAAATTGCAAGACATATTTTTCCATGAATGCTTTGCAGACATCTGAAGGAAAAAAAATAAAAATAAAAATAAAAAATTGGACATACGCTGTCTACTTTTGCTGAACATCATGCAAACATTACAGTAATTGCAGTGTTAATTGCCTGTCTAAAAGCCTTAATGACCTTCAAAACCAGATGCAATCACCTGGACTTATTCTTGCTTTTGTGTACTCTCACCTTCAAAAATATTAAAATGGTACAAAAAATCAGTTTATAGAGATTTTATGAAAGAGAAGAAAAATCTTTTCCTGAGATGAACTTTAAAGCTGGTACTGACAATCTGTTCAGGCTTTACTTTTCCTCTTGCCTCCTTCTCTGCACCATTTTTCCTTGTGCAACAAGATTATATGTTGTTATCTTTTGAAATTGGACATACTAGACATCGGCTATCCATTGAAACTAATGGAAAGAAGCCAGATAAAGTTTTTATTTGTTTGTTTTTTTGTTTTTGTTTTTTTTTAATTGAGTTCTGGTGACAGTGGTGTGCTATTATAACCTGCCCCAAAGGTCTTAAAGGAGAATGAGCAGTAAAACAGCAGGCTCTGAGATTTTGCCTGAGCAGATTTCAGTGTCTGCCTGGAGTTACAGCATGCCCCTACTGCAGGCTCCAAGCCATCGCGGTTACTTACTGGAGGAAGAGAGGGGGAAGGAGGAAACTCTGAGGGTTAACTTCTAGGGGAGTGGAAAAGAAAAAAAAAAAAAAAGAATCTTTTGCTTAGTGGGTAAAATTGGAGCATTTCTTCTTCCTTTCCTCCCTCCTCCCCAGTCAGGACAAAATAAATACTGTAATTTCTAATGAAATCAGGAAGGGGGTAATAGTTCCTGGAAGAGGAAGAGAGAGACTGCTAGGAGATCCCTGCCAATGGTGTTCAGTTACTACAGAGAGAGCACTGAGCAGCCCCAGGAAAGCACTTTGTGGGATGGATTCCTTTGGCTAACTCTGATTGAATTTCGCTTTTTCATCAGGCGATGAATTTTTTCACTTTCCTGCACTGGAGTGTGTTCCTATGGTGTGTTTTAAAGTGAAGCTGTTGCAAACAGCCTCATTCTGTCCTTCTCTTGCACGCCTGTAAAATGAAACGCCATCCCATCCCTTTTTCTCTTCCCGCTGAGGTGCTCTGGGGGGTATATTGCCAGGAATCAGCCGTGCTTCCTCAGAAATGTTAATGATACCAATCAAAGCCTTGTTTGCAGGCCCCACACTGAGCCCTGGAAATTCTGGGAGTCAAATAATAGGGAAGCCACCGCTAAAGATCAGAGGGAGCATCTGGGAGGGACTGTAGTGAGGACAGCAGCATGATCTAGTATCTCTTTGTAGTCTGCAAATGCTGTGACTCCCAGCACTTCTAGTAAGTGATGCTGGAGCATTTCACCCAGTCAGCAAACCCTGCTGACATCTGCACATTGCTGCCCACTAGCAGCCGGGCTGCTATATTTCTTTTTCAGTTTAGCAGCGGGGGACCTGAAGCATGGTGAAAAAAAGTTAAGATTGTAATCTCCATTGTTTCACTGCAGAGTTATTTATCACAGTGGCTAGTCTGAATTCATACAGCACCTGGGGGAATGATAACCATTCTGTGTCAGATGCTGTAGAAACGCCAAAGGAAGAAGACAGACCACATCTTAGGGAGTTCATGATTGAAGTAGAAGGCAAGGGTTAAGATATTCTACGGATAGATGGAGAGTAAGCACAAACCAGGGAACTACATGTTGGATATTGCTCAACATCGTACTCAGCAGGATGTGATGTTCACAGAGATATAATAAAAGCCATTGGGAGAGCTAAAAGTGGAGTCTGGATACCCTCACTCCTCTTTTAGCTTTGACTCCAAAGTGAATTTCCTCCCTTTTTTACATCCTGGGATTTCTTTTAACTGCAGTGCTCAGATTCTCTCAATCTTTGAAGATTCTCATTTTCAGTCCAACTGGAGCCATTTCTCCAGGTCAGCCTCTGTGGAGTTATCCTGGCTCATCCCAATGACTCCTATTTGGACAAAATATCTATTTCCAAACCTTTGTAAGTCATTTTCATGTGCATGAAAACACAGAAAGGTCATCTAACACTGTCCTGAGCTTGGTTCTTTATGGTTCTTTCTGGTAGCTGCAGGTGTAAGAGGGGAGCCCTTTCTTCTGGATCAGAAGAACGTGCTGCTAGATGGAGGCAACTCCTAGGGCAGAAGAATGATGACTTATTTTGAAAAGGAGGTGTGAAGATGAAAAAGAGCAAATGAAATGTGCTGTTGACAGATCTGTGCACTGTGGACAAGCAGTGTTTGAGCCCTGAGCTAACATGGCACTATGCAGTGAGGTGCAGACTGGGGTGCAATGGGATTTTGCAAGTCCTGGGGTAAGGCAGTGTGCCAAGTTGAGTGGGGAAGGCAGGAGGAGAAGAAAGAAGGCATAACTCCAACATGCATGTGCAGTGCACCCACACACCCTATTACAGACCTGAGCTTTGGGAAGGATTAAAGGCACACGCCGGTTCCATTAACTGAAGTAGAGAAGAGGGAGGTGTATGTGTAGAAGCAGCGAAGTGGGGGAGAGAAGAAATAATGCAGTGCATTAATGAGATAAGAACTAGACAAGGACAAATAATGTATCATTACACCCCAGGGACAAAAGGGCAGCATTTGGAGGGCTGAGGCTTGCACTCTAATCATCTTGACTTTGTAATGTTATACAAGTAAGGGCACATTCTGTGGCTTGGGAGACTTTGCTGAGTAAAACCCTGCAAGCCACAGAAAAATGCTTAAGCAGCCTTTTAAAGCTTGGCAATGTTCCAGCCCTCTTCCCTTCACCATGCCCCCCTTACCCTACCCACCTTCTTCTCCCATCACCCCACCACCATAACCCAGCCAGAGAAGTGGGAAAATCCTTGAGACAGGCAATCTTTATTGGTGACAATGTAAAAATCTTTAAAAGACAGTGGGAGCATTAAAGCATTAAGGCCATTGGCTGCATTCTTGTAAGTGATCAGGTTGGCAACAAAATATTTAAGCTCCCGCATGGCCGAAGACTGGGTTCAATGATGAAAGAGGGGGTGGCTGGGAGGGAATGGCTTCTGACCATTGGGTTTGATTTATTTTTCAATGCAATGGGGCTCAATCCCTACACACTGTCCTCTAGGTCCTGGCAGAGGCGGGGAGAGGACAAAGGAAAGAGTCAGACTGTGTCGAGGTGCATCCCGGTAGGATGTGACCTTGGCACCCAAAGGCCATCTTGCAGCAGCCCTCACTCCCAAATGTCACCCTACTGTTCCTGATCTCAGCATGCAGCTTTCGCTGCTGCTGCTATTTCAGGAGGTGGCAGCCCCCTCCAGATCTGTCTGGAGCCACCAGCTTGTAATTTGAAACAGCAAAATCCCTTTTGGTTGAACTTCCCCCTCCAGGATAAGGCAGAGCCTGTTCTCTCTCAGCTGCACAGTCACTCAGCACTTCTTGGCTCCTATCTGCAGTGCCCCAGCTCTCAGCTTCTTAGGATAAGTGCAGCACAGGCATCTCCTGTCTGTACCAGCCGTTCATCCCTGCCCTGCTGTCAGTTACAGCTCGCTTAAATCATGGGGCTGACGTACATCACCCTTGCACTGGCACTGGTGATGAGAGAGAGAAGGGCTGCCAATGGGAAGCAAAATTTTGATGACATGAGGTGGAGCTGTGCCCACTCAGGAAAAAAAAAAAAAAAAAAAAAGAAAGAAAGAAAAAATACCTCTAGAAATATGCCAAGCTGGGATATGAGCAGAGCTGGGAAAGAACAGATACCAGAAGTCCTAATGGAGTTCTTCCAACCTGACTCCAATGTTGAACAGGTCTGATTGGATTAAAACCATTTTGAATGGTGGTCATTCCAGATGAGTTTCCCAATGGTTCCTGCTAGCAATCCCATTGCAAGCCAGGACTGCTGTAGCTAGCAGGAGTTGCACATGTCTGTGTGCATGTATATCCTTAAAGGCTACTGCTGTTGGTGCTCTAGGAATTCTCTTGGAAAATTGTTCAGGAATGAAAAATAGGAGCCACCACTTCGCTATGGGATTGTGAACGAAGTCTACTTATGGGGTGACCAGGTTTCAGGTATCCAGAGACTGGACTGTAGATGCATAAAGTGTCTGGATTATTTTCTGAATGGTAAAACAAGCTCTCAAACATTCCACAAACATGAAAGGAGAAAGAAAGACAAGGAGAGTAAGACCTGCTCCATGTAACTACAAGTTTCACCAGTGTAAGTAATTTCAGAAGACATCTGTGTATCTTTGGTCAGGAGAAGAGTGGCAGTTGAATTAATTATAAACTTCATTTTACCTGGTTTCAAACCCAGTGCCTTTTTCAAGGGCCTGTTTTTGCCTACTTATAACTTCTGTTTCTCTTCTTTATTGAAGCAAGAAGGGGCTCTTTTCAGCTTCAGTGCAGTGGTTTATTGAAAATTATCAAATTTGCTCTGTCTTTCATGGTATGGTCAATTCTGAGTGCTTGATCTGTGTATGAACCTGTTGTACCCAACTTCAGAATCTCATTGGTTATATTTTTTCATTCATGATTTTGTGCACCTTGAAGTTTGTCTCTTTTTATCTTTCTTTTCCTTCCTCTCTCCCTCTCTATTCTCTTGCCATCGAGTTAAGAGAACATACTTCTGTTGTCTACTCTCTATTCTTATACTCATGATTATGTTCATAAGTGCTGGCATGCGTTCCAGTTATGTATTAAACATTGCAAAGAGCAGAAGAAATGGGAGTAGTGGAACATCATAGCTGAGGAAGGCTTAAATAAATATGCATGCATTTCCTCATGTTTACACTGCAGGAGGCAAGAAGGAAATCACTTGACGTGTAAATGGACCTGAAGGTGGTGTGGTTTGGGATGGTTCTCCTGTCTTTCAAGGATTTGTTTCAAAGTGTTGGACCCACTCCCGGAAAAAGTTCTGTGTCTCTTCCACATGAAATAACTTTCATAACTACCCTTATGGTAGAAAGCTCTGGGGTTCCAGGGGAACAAAGTTGTCAGACATCTTTCATCTTTTGCTAGTAGTGTTGCTATGGATGTGATGGCAAAAGGAGATCATTGAGACTAGATCTGTCCGGAGAAGAAGAGATTTTCCAACTATAACTACTTCCTGATGCTACATGTCTGGCTTCTTGGCCCTGATCCTCCAGGGAGACTTACAAAATACTCTAGAAATCTTTGCTGGAAAGTTAAAGTCCATAATTCTACGGTATACCTAAAGTCATAACTCAGAGGAGTTTCTTGGTGTGTCACATAATACACATATATAAAATTATAATTTAATCTGCACCTTGCCAATGACAAGACTTCAGTATCTCATAGGCAATAATTGTGTGCTGAGGGATGAAGACCAGTGCCAACCTAATCAACTTTCCCATTGCAAACTTCAACTTTCCTTCAGCAACTTTTCCCTCAAAGTGTGTAAATATTGCAGTGATTTTAAAGTTAGGGCAACTGTGCTTGCCTTGAAATCTGTAGCTTCTATTTTACATCAAGATAAAGACTTCTTATGATGGCAATATGTAGATTGTTTCCAGATAGATTATCAACTGTAACATTAAGAGATTGCTTCTATCTCTCTGAAAAAAACTTTTTCTCTTTTACCTATTAAGAAGACATTTATGTAGACTTTAGTAGTATTATGAGCTTATTTTTATAAGCTGGTAAAGCAGTGGTTATCTCTATGTTTTGGCTAGGTGTTCCTGCAAAATAGAACAGAATTTAGTTTGGTCTTGCTGCAAAATAAAAATCTTAACAGAGACATTGATGTGTTATCTACCCCAAGTTAAGCTTGGTCAGATGTGGTCTTGTAGCAACAACAGTAATGGTGCAGGACTTTTCAAATTTGCCTTGGTCACTTCCCTGTCTTTCTCTTGTTATGGTTGGGATGAAATTCTTTTATTTGAAACTTCCAGAAAGATGAAGACTTTGTATCCTGGCACACTGCTTTGCTGCAATCTATCCAGTACATGGTGCAGGAATGAATAACTAACACTGAATTTTTTTTTCTGCCAGGAGCTTGCATCTCCTGGATAATTATCCATAGCTGAAAGCATTACTCATGTCTGCTGCTATATGAAATGTACAACCTCTCTGTCCAAGATTGTTCACTGGTCAATACAAAGTTCAACTGCAGAAAACCAGCCTGTATGCTGCAAACAACAGTTATTTCCTGTCTCCTGCCTTCACTGGCCTCAAACTACTTTCAGCTTCAACAAACTGTTCTTAAATTTCGGGATGGATAAATCTATGTGCTAGTTCTGAGATATTCAAATGATGGGTTCAGATCTAGACTCAGACTGAGCAAATTTAGATTAAATGCTTGCAAATTTTATTAAAAAGCTTTGTTTAAGAACATTGAAAAAATATTCAAGAAAAAGAAGAATGCCAATATTCTCAATGCTTTTTCTTCGCTAGTAATAAAGCATGACAGAAGAGAACTGTAAATTAGCTTTTGTGGCATTAGAAGCTGAGAACATCTTCATTTTTGATGCACAAGCTGAGCACATTGGGTCTGGAAACAACTGAGAAGGAATAAATCAAAAGTCACCCAGTGACATTTTTGGGGGATAGTCATTATTTTGATGGCAGCCATAACCACACTTCAAAGTCTGTTTGCTTCAATTCATTTGGAAATTTTAGAACAAACATATCAAAGGGGGAGGAGGGCAGAGGAATCTTTTCGGTAAGTGACTCACTTCAGGCAAGATGATTTATCTTGTGAAGAGCTGTATGACACAAACAGCAAGGGATCAACAGTGAGATACTGTATGTGAAGTGTTTCCATATTTTCTTAGGCTACCAAGTAGCTATGTGCTGGGATCATTCTGTTAACCAGTAGTAGGCAGCAGGGTGAAAATGTGTTGCTATTTTTTAATGGTATTTGAGAAATTGGACATGCTGGTGACTGAGGAATGATTGTTGCATCAGCTCCCTTTGAAAAGGTTAGTCTTGCTATTCTTAAGTACTTTATTTTAAGTATCTTTTTTTTTTTTTTTTTTTTTTTTTTTTTTTTTTTGAATCCAGCTCAGTGCCAGAGGACCTGATGCTGTGCATGCAAATACAACACTATGTATAGTACATCACCACAGATATGTCCCACACTTTCCTTTCTAAGGTCATGTAGCTCTGGCAACACATAAAGTCATGGTAGTTGGAGATGGAAAAGAACCTAATTAGCTCATCTATCTCCTTTGAAGGCTAACTCCTTGCCAAATATTTTTTAGGAATTTAGTCCAATATAACTGAAATGTTCCAAGCATTTAAGTTCTCTCCTTATCTCTTGGGAGACCACTTAAAGGTCAAATCCATATCAAGAAGCACTCTGATAATGTTTAAGCCACAAATTCCACTTAGCTTCACCTTTTCATTAGGAGGTCTGCTCCCCTGCAAAAAGTAATTCCTTTGCTTCCTTGACCCTTTCATGCCCTTCGCAAGATTAGTGTAGTTTATTTATAAACTCTTCAAGGCAGAGACTGGTTTGTCATTTCTCTTGGTGTAGCACAAAAAAAAAAAGTGAGATTTGTATTACGAATTGTTAGAACTAATATATCCAGCTGACCAATAATTATATTTTTTTCTCCATAAACTCCTTTTTTGTTGAACATTCTAAGTTAAGATAATGTAGAATCCAGAAATAATCTCTAAGTGAGCCAGTGGAAAGTCATAGGATTACAACTTCCCAACTGCTGGCCATAGACCCTTGTTAACATTCATCATTCCATCTGACCAGCCACAAGTCATCTTTTATAGGAATCCTATATATCTCACGGATGATCTAACAGTCTCTAGGTGACAGTCTGGGAGCTAGCTTTCATCTAGAGGGTTATTATCTGCTCAGCTCTATCACAAGGTCTTGCTTAAACCTGCAGTGTCCTACTTGACATAATACTCCTGTCTAACTTTTCATCTACTTTCCATGACTTACCTTCTTGATGCAGTTGCCAGCTACAGCTGGAAGTACTCTGAAGCAGTTTCTTGCCCATTCGTATGCAGTATTTAAAATGGGGCAGATCATGGCACTCAGCCTGACAGTTATTCTTTTTCTTGATGCCAGCATATTCCTAAACTGACTGTGGCTCCAGGCATTGTGACCATATGGAGGAAGTTGGCTTGGGTCGCTGCTTCTTACAGAGGCAAAGCACAAGATAGGTATAATCAACGTTTGCCAAATCTCTGTGGGATGGATACAACTCCAGGAACTGATCCTCTCTTCCTCTTCAAGAAATGTCTGAAAAAAAGTCCCACAGGGCAACTAAAAGATTGTCATTGCCACCCGTTTGCCCAGGAGAAAAGCAGATAGATGGATGGATGGATAAAATCTGTTGACTCTCAGAGGAGGAGCCTGGCATGTGCATGCAGGCTGTGCTTGCAGCTTAAGCGTGCATCGTGTTCCTCCATATTTCACTACTACCTTGAACAAAGTCTACTGACAGGATGAACAGCAACATATGAGAGCTTTGAGGAAAGGAACGCATTACATCAGCAGGGTTTCTCGCAGACTTAAGGCTTCGTTACCACAAGGGCATCATAATTTCCTTTGTCTAATGCTTATCCTATAAAAGATCAGAATACAACGGGTGTCATTTCTTGTGTCATTAGGAGAATGAGTTTCAATCCATAGTCAAGCTTGAAACATCTCCTAGTCAGGTCTGTCAAAATGCTCCAACGTTACCCGAGATCTAGTTCGAGGAAAGGATGGAAGAAGTGTAGATTAAGTATGCAATATCATGGAATTCCTTTTGAAGTTTGCTTGTTAATTCTATGCATTTAATATATTTACAGAGTTCATGCCTTATTCACATCTCTAACGATTATTACTCACTGAGTTGAGTTGAGATCTTCTTCCTTGCTTTTTGCTTCCTAGGTGTTGGAAAGGCCATGGGGTGATTAGATTTCATATCTATTTCAGCCTATGAAGAAGCGAATCCAAGAGAAGCAATGCCACACAAAAGTTCAAGCTGAGGTGCCACTGCAGAAAACACTATCATTACTCTATGCTCAGCAGCTAGAATATTCTTTTAAAAGAAAATTACTGTGAAATAACATCATAGTTGAGCTTGAGACCCAAATTGCATGTGTAGGCTTGTGCTAGGCTCTGTTACAAACACAGAAAGAGGAACTGTTGTAATATAATGTAAGCATTTTTTTTAAGCTTAGGGAGAGCTGCTCAAGGGATTTTCTAAAAAACTTAGATTGCTATTGGAATATGTGTACTCATCCAAATGTATGAGCTGGGGGAGAAAGAGCTGTTTTTGACAGTGCTGTGGATTCAAAAGTGAAAAAAAGCTTGCAGATTTGTTGAAACATTCCAACATTTTCAAAATGAAATAAGCTGGGAGATTGTTAAATTCAAAAATACTCTTTGGTTGAGCTGTTTTTATATGTTAAAAGAAAAACAAGGTTTAAAATTAGAATAGAACCAACTCTGAAATGTTTCAATGGATGCAATGTAATACTTCTTAAATAATTGGTTTTTTAACATGAAAATTTTGGCTTTGTCCTTGTTTGAGGGTTGGGGGGGGGGGAGGGGGGAGGGAGTGGAAATAAAAATCTTGATAGTTTCTGGGAGAGGAGAGAAAGAAAAATCCGTAGGTACACTGCTTACCAAACAATGACCATTGCTTTAAAGAACTGAGCTCAGCACTGGAGATATAGATATTGGATGTTGTATAGATCTTAACCTGTAAATACTTTTTTTTTCACGCTAAAGCAACTTGTGAGAAAATAGACAATACTGTATGTAGTGAAGTAGAAATTTTTTACTTGCTCTTGTTCAGATCAATCTGTTTCATCTGAGCATATAATGGGCACTTAATTCTTCAGTAACATAGCTATTTGCTGTCACTGTCTGTAAGGGCATTCACATGAGCAACCTGTAAGCAACAGGCAAGGTTATAAGATGATAGTATGTACTTTTTCACCTTCTCCTCTATTATGGCCATTGTTCTTACCAAGTATGTTACCTCCAAGATGAGTCACAGCACAGCACTCTCCAGATATCTTCCATGCAAGCCTTTTATTCCAAGTTATTTACATTTAATTTGACAGGCTGTATGGGAGCATTTCAGGAAGTCTTGACGACACATTTAGAGATTTACTGCTGCTCCTAGAAGAACTCTCCTGTTCCTCTGATAGAGATCCTCAGGCTATTCCAGTGCTTCCTGAAGTTTGGAGCACAGTGAATTAATGCACTGACTCTAGGAAGAGGAAGACAGGAGAGCAATGAAATCTTCTTTATAAGAGGAAGAGGCTACTACCCCAAGATTTGCTCTAGGAAAAACATCTCTCCCTAGTCTATACATTGCATCAGCAGGCCAAATAAACATACTTATTTCAGATTCATTGTATTGAGAGAATAATCTCTCTGCTTTGGTTTCTCAGAGTCTGAGTGGCTTAGCCTATAGGCCTAACCTTAGATCCATTAGTGCATTATGAGATAAAGCTGAGAAACATGAACTGCTTTCAGCCATCCTACCATCAAAGGAGTCTCTTCATCCAGTCTGTCGGTTCTTTTTTCTCTTTCACCTTTCCTCACTGAGCTCTTTAGAAACATGTAGATCTAGTGTGACAATGTGAAATCACACTGGAAGTCACCAAAGCCTTTAAACATACTGTTAGACCCACAAGACTCACTTTGCTTAAAGAGAAATGCATGTCTTGGCTGTTCTAACTGAACTGAGGTTTTCAAGTTAAATCACGCAGTACTTACAGGAAGCAGGAGTTTATCATTAGCTTCAGCAAGGAAACAAAAGCCTTAATCATGAGGAGAAAGATATCTGGGCAAGTGGAGTGCCTGCTAGGAATTGGTGGTTCTGAAAGAGAGTTAAAGATATACTACCAGCGCATATTTGTTAGGGCTTTTGTCATCAAATACATCAAGTTCTTAAGGAGACAAATAGATGGCACAAGGAAAAGGGTGAAGTGTATTATTGTGGTAAAATGATACTAGAATACTACGTCTAGTTTTGGAGCTGAGATTGGATCTTCCATTAAAAGAAATAAAAAGTAAATAATAGATTTTCTAGCAAATGCAACAGGACAGTAGAAATCCCTGTGGGTTGCAGAAGAACACTCGCGAGCAAGTTTTTCAAGCTTGCGCTGAAAATGTAATAGGGGTCAACACTAAATGGCAGAGACTGCACAGCTGCAGTACCACTGGCCATGTAAAGTGGTGCAGACATATGATTGCTCCCGCCAGTGTTCCCATTCTCTGAGAAAACCATTGTTTCATAGAAGTTTGTGTAAGATTCTGGCCTACCTGGAGAGTTTTGTCTTCTAACGGATTTAGAAGGTGGCTGAAATAAATGGAGGAAACATTTAAGAGATATTTTAATGGAAGCACAGACAGGATTCTGTTGTTGAAGGGTGAAAATTGGTTATTTGAAAAGGAGGTATGAGGGCTACCATGGTATGGAACCAAAGGAATGTGCAGGACTCCATCTAGCTTATCTGTTTGCCGTGTTACTGCATGGAGAGGAAAATCCCATTCTCTGCAAGTGTGACATCATTTCAGAAGTAGATATTTGTCCTTGAGTGCTACAAGAGATGATAAGCCTCTGAACTCTCCAAGAGGCAGGTCATTGTTCTGCGTCACTTCTTGTTTTCATTGCAATCCATTGCTTTCCTTCAAACTTGGACAGATTCTAAATGAATTACATGAACAACAGGAAAAAAAGAGTATTTCTAATCACTGTTTAGCTAAATCGATGATTATCTAAATGGCCTCACATCATTGAAATGAGTAAAACTGTGGCAATTTACAACATCATGGATCCCAGTGCCCATGGGTTTCTGCATCACAAAATACATGGTGACTGGTAATTAATTCAGACTTTTGAGATTGATTCCTCCAATTCTTCTGTGAAAACTTTAACTTGTGGAAAAGTATAAAGACTCATTTCTGTATTATTCCAATTTGGTCTGCTTGCATTGAAAATCTTTTTCTCATTTATAACTAGACGGGTGGTAATCCAGCTTTTCTTCCAGTGATAGCAAGCAGCTGAATTGACCCAAGATTGCAGAAAATGAGATAATTTGCCATCCTGGGAACACCATCTGTGAAATTAAATCAAGGAGATCTCATGGCCCTGCTTTGAGCAGGGTACTGGAATGGAGACCTACTGAGGTTTCTTGAAGCTCAAGTTGTTCTGTGATTCTATGGTCCTAAAATTTTAAGTACCATGCACTCTTTGTATTTCCTGTTCCATTTTTTTCATTACTCTATTGCTCTTGCTGCAGCCCACCTTGCTCAGAGACAGATGATGAAAGATTTGCTAAATGTACTTTTTTACTGATGTACAAGGAGTTGCAGAGGAGAAAAAAGCCACTCTGTCATCCTCAAAGCCAGATGCAATCACAATATGAGATATTTGAGCCCAATACTGTGCAGCTACTGGTGTGTAGCCGCTTCCTTGCTAGAGCCCCAGGCTCCCCTAGGGATGGAGCTGAAGGAATACTTTCTAGCCCTTTACATTTCAGAGCTTGTTGCTGCAAGGATTGATGAATAGCCCTCATTGTGGACGCTCCTTCCCTGCCATGGCTCCCACCCTTGTCTCAACATTCCCATCTGGATATAAATCTTGCTTTTCCCTATTCCCTTCCCCCACGCTTCTCTTCTTCTCCCCCTGTAGTCTCCTCCACCCTACTCACCTCCCCTCTGCCTGCCCTCTGTGGAAAGCTGGAAAGCTGATAAATAAATCATACCTGCCTAGCTGACCAGGATGATAGTCACCCAATCCATAACCACTACACGATTTCCTTTGCCAAATGTTGGAAAATGAAAAACACACTGTCCTTTTGAACAGATCAGCATCTGTGTACATATAAAACTGTTATTGTGGGACTACCAGCATATCTGTGTTAGGGTCTATCATTTTCCTCCATGTACTGACCCAGGCAAAAGCTTTTATTGAGTATGACTTACAGTTCACTGAGGGACCTACTGTTGACTCAGGTCATTATTATTATTTTGTAGATATTACTTGGTCACTGCCAAAGAAAGGGAAAAAAAAAAAAAAAAAAAAAAAAGGAAAGAAAAGGATCAAGGAAAGAAACTGCTTTAATTGAAAGCTACATAACTTATCCAATTTTGCCATCATACTGAAAACCATTTGAAAGTTGAGCTTCAGACAGTCTCTTACATGCAAACATTTTTGTGATTTTATACTCCAGACCTTGGAGAGGCATTTGAAGAGCAAATGATAGATTGTGGAATTTATGCCACGTTTATGCCCATAAAATTGCATCAACCCTGCACTCTTGATCAGATCTGGATCTTTCCAGATGGAGAGGACACATCTTTGATATTCTGAGGCACTGTTTGGAACCAGACTTTGAAGTTTCAGACTAGTGTCTGGTACTGTGCATTAGTAAAATACTTGAAGGGAATTAAAAACAACAACAACAACAACAACAAAAAACTTTAGAGGGGGCATGATGTGGAGAAAACATAATTTGGAGAGGGACATTCATGTTGCATCATTTCCTAAGGGTGAGAAGTGCCAGGCTACAGAACAGTCTCTGGAGATAAGTGGTAAATGAGGTATTGGTTGGGCTATTTTAAAAGACGACTGAACACTGCCTGGGTGGAAAGAGGGAACATTTCTCATTGCTTGTATATCCTGCTACAGTGAAGTACGTGCATGCAGCTTGTTACAACTGCTGTTCCAGGAAACAGGGCTGGTGTTTGTGTAGGAAATGAACAAATTGCAACAATTTGTGATTCCACATCACTAGTGCACTGCATCATGTGAGAAACTGGCTTAGATAGTCCTGAAATCTGCTTCCACTTGCTAAGAGATAACAAAGTACAGCCAAAGGGAATATACCAGTCTACAAGACTACTTTGAACCTGGCTTTGGGCTTTTCCTTTAAATATCTGACATTCAAAAACAGTGAGGCAGAATAGAGCCTCTGTTCAACTTGACGACCCAGCAAGGACAACTTTCATCACCATGTATGAGCTGGAGACTCATAGATCTGGAAAGAAATTGCAGTTACAAGGTAGACTCAGTCACTCCTGGCAAGTGCTTCTCCTCTTAGCATGTGGAATGAATGTGGGACAATTAATACTCCTAGTTCAGGTAGGTTGGAGGAGTGTAAGTCTGGAAGCACAAGTGAGCTATTGACTGAAGGCAGGAGAGAGGAGGAGAAGATTCAATACCTGTCTGGAAAATGAGGGTGTGTTTCAAGGGGAAATGCAACCATACCAATAGAGATGGATTTGCTGGACAAGAAAACAGCAAAGTTGTGTAATACCCAATGGGTAGTTGGGAATATTTGTGTGAAAAATTGTGTAAGAGCCCATCGTTCTCCATCTGGCCCCGGCTCTCCAACACGAATTTTCATCAATTCCTTGCTCAGCATTTCCC